>NC_068355.1:133709800-133856742 GCF_020536995.1 Dreissena polymorpha | reverse complement strand
GACATACGACGGACAAAAGACGGTCAGAAAAGCTCCTCAAGGTGTCATTTGTTGCAAGATATTTTAAAATTGCAAAATAAATGACCAGTAACAGTTGCACAAGCTGTTTGATGGCAAAGTTTGACATTTGACCTTAAAAACTGACCTTGATCTTTGAAGAAGGAAGATGGGTTTAAACGGGCGACAGGCCATCTATTCATGGTGATTTATAGTGTAGTTATTTTGATTAAAATTGCATATCAAATGAAATGACATAGGTAGACTCCATATCAGCTGTTTTATGGCAAAATTTGACAAATTATCTGTAAGTGTGACCTTGACCTTTGAGGTCGGGAGACAGATGTTACACATGACATGTTGCATCATGATGGTTAACATTTGCAGTACATATCATAAAATTGCATGATGAAAAACAAGTTACAGTTCCGAAAAGGTCGTAAGCATGCGCACACACGTACAGTCGACTGCTATATCATACTTTCTACTTTAACAATTGCATTATACACTTTTGACAATAATCTGACTAATTTACACGTTTATGTAAGTAAATGAACTCCATGGAACCTACATCTTCGAGTCAAAATCAAATATAAAAGCTAGAACACAACATATAAGAAACACAAATGAAACTTATAATGTTTACAAGTTATACAATAACATAGACAAGCCGTCTTAACATGTTGTTTATTCAAAAATGAGGGAAGTAAGGCATTATCTTTACCTTTTCATTAACTTTAATCATTAGAACTTCTTGTTTACATTAAATTATGCAAACCAGCTGTTTTCATGTAATTCTTTTTATTAATCAAAGAGAATGTGAGGGTCACCAAGTCAAAGCATCTTATAAATACACACATATACATTCTGCAAACCTATCTTCCAGTGCTATGGCAATGAAATGGACAACCAAGCCAAAGAGGACCTTAAAGAAGGTGAAAAATATTACAACGTTGCTTAGACACTGTGATTGACTGTTTAGAGGGGCTTTTAATGAAGAGTGCCTGAATTACTCGGGGGTCTTTAATCAGCTCGTGCTCCACAGTAACTCGGCGGAAAAAATTGTTACGCATTTAAGATTATCTGCAAAAAATGTGACTTCTGGACTGCTTTGCATAAATCCAAGATTTAAAAGGTTTTTGGAAAAAATTATGCTCGTATCCGAACAACTAATTAATGAAGATTGAACACTAGACTAGGAAAAACAAATTGAAAAATCACATGAATATTCTCAACATCAACTGACGTCTATGCAGAACAATATTTTAAGTGTGTCAAGCCATAACAAAAAACATTGCAACAAGAGGCATTCTGGGACCAAGGCAGTCAAATCAAAGACAAGAGTATTTGTTCGCTTTCCCCTAATTCATGATTCGGTACCTAAGTAATACTGATACCTGAGCAAGAGGAAATGATATACATCATTTTTGTGTATAATAATGTTGTCTAGTTCAGTTTAGTTTCATTATACCAATCTGATAATACACTGCTAATTTGTCATTCACAATACACAATATCTGTACCTTCAAGTTAATTGAAATTTCAACAAAAGCTGTGTTTGTGAAACACAATGCCCCCTACTGCACTTTGAAGCCATATATATATGACCTTTGACCTTAAAGGATGACCTTGACCTTTCACCACTCAAAATGTGCAGTTCCATGAGATGCACATGCATGCCAAATATCAAGTTGCTTTGTTTAATATTGCAAAAGTTATGACCAAGGTTAAAGTTTTGGGACGGACACCACACATACAATGACAGACAGGCCAAAAACATATACCCTGATCATTCATCTGAGGGCATAAAAAAAAATAACGTCACTAAACCGCAGGCTTAAAAGTTTTCCAGTTTGTGCCCGAATTTCCGTTTTCAGGGCGCCAAAATGTTTGTTTTTGTAATTCATGTGGGGTATGGGGAGAATTAACCCCTTAGCCAAGCAACAAGAATCGTTTATCGAGAAAAAAACCCAATGCGGAACTTAAAATAGACTACTACTGTTCTGTTTCTACTGGCAAAGGACAATGCACATGGCAAGTATCAAGCAAATTGGTCAATCCGTTCACAAGTTATTATTCTGAAACTAAACTGGTCTACTGACTGACATCCAGCAAAACAATATACCCCCTGTTCTTCGAAGGGGGGCATAACAGTTGTAACACAGTTGTATCAATACTTAGTCATAAATCTGGCCTCTTCAAGTTAACAAGGTTTTCCTACAATTTGACCTTGTGACCTAGTTTATAGACAAACGTAGTCCATATTCAAACTCAGCCTAGATATTGTCAAGATAAAATATTCAGACAAGTTTCATCAAGATATAAATAAATGTGGCCTGTACTGTAATAAACGTGATATTTCTAAGATTTAACATGATGACCTAGTTTTTTAGGCATACATGAACCAGGTTTAAATGTGGCCCCTACAGTGGTAAGAAGGTTTCTCCAAGACTTCATGCTCAGGGGAGCTAATAACTAAATTGCAAAATCTTGGTAATATGCACTGTACCACTTGATAATTCTGTTAAAAAAAAAGAAAAGAAAATTAAATGAACAAGACTATTGCCAAGCAATATATGTCCCCTACAGGCTCCACCATTGTCAGATTATTTTTTTTGCCATAGCAACCAGATTGTTTGACGTAGGAACAAAATGAAATGACGTGCATAATGTCAATATTGCCATCTATCCATGTTTAAAGTTTTATTAACAAATATTAAGAACTTTTTAAGTTATCGCAGGATCCAGAAAAGTGTGACAGACTCACGGACTGACGGACAAACAGAGCGTAAACCATAAGTCACCTCTGGTGAAACCGGTAGGGGGGAAAAAATGTAGGAGTTGTACACAAAAGTGTAATGTGAAGGATACAAGCCCATACACAGGCATGCTCACTAGCACCAATTGAGAGATTCCTACCATGTCTATATCCCTTTGCCTTTCAGCAAGTGATAATTACGGAGCTGCAGATAAGTGATTTCTATAACTACGCTGCAGGTGATAAGTAAATAATTACAACATCTGAACTGTTTCATGTTTAATAATGTATTTCTCATACAACATAAACAGAGTAAAAATTGGAATTGACTTCTATATATGCAGTTACCAATTAACAAGAAATATCTTTAAAAAGATATACGGCGTAAATAGTTTAATGAATGAGATCAAGGATAGCGAATGTCTTTTTCTGTGCAGTTCTTAGCTGCATCACACGCAGTACGGATGTTACGCGGGAGTTTTCGCGGCTTATTTTACATATAACATATTGCTATTCATAAACCTATAGATACAAAACAGAAAACCAAAAGAAGAATGGAAGTGAAATTTAAACATATGAGTCAACCGGCCACACAAGAAGTATCCGTATTTATAGGCGCGTTCTTCGAACAAAACCTGTTTTAGTGGTTTGTCGGGCATTGCTATTTGATTCGATTATTAACAGTATCGAGAATCATCGTGCCCATGCTTAAAGTAATATTATGGGCATTTTGCACTGTTGAATTGAGCTGAAAAGAATTAACAGGTCAAAATAGTTAGTTTAAAATGTGGTTACTGATCAATTATCTGCAACTCACCTTGCTACCAGTTGTTTATAAAAATAAAAATTTATATTCGATATTCTTACGTGACCCACCCAGTCCTGTAAGCCGAAATGATCCGTAAAACAATATTGTGTCTTTGTGTCGTATGAACAAATCTGCACTAAAACTAAATTTAGGTTCAACTCGTAAACGCATGATCAGTTGTCAAACGAAAGTACGGTTGATATTCAAATGCATTATTTTTCTCTTTCTGGTATATTGTTTTAGTATGTTGATGCTGCATTAATTAATATAAGTGTATATGAAGTAGAAACATAAAAAATAATCAACCGTTGCGATAGACACCTATAAACTGTTACATGCTCATAATACACTTAGTACATTAGGCAATATGGTGGAATAATTATTGTTAAATTTATCAAAAATAATATTTATCATTGTATTGTTGAAAACACATTAAGAATCTATTATTGACATACCATAATTATATTGCTGAATATCTTCATTTAACATATTTCTGGTCTAAAGAAAAGTCCAGGTCACCTAGTTCACGGATAGCGTCTTTATATATAACGATTATTTTACTGGCCGCGAACTCCGGTGATGACCTGTATATAAACTCTGACATCCACACACACTAACCGCGAATTGACCCGAAAACTCGCGGGTTGAAATGCAATGCTTTAAAGTGAGGCCTCGCTTCCGCTGCTCTTTATACTTTACATGTTAACATGTTGACAGGAATATGTAAGTAGTACTAAATATGAGAACATAGCCTTTTAAGTATAAACGCTTTTGCGCTGGTAATACTATGAAAATAAAAGGTGTACGCACAAACTGTATTAATGTCGAGAATTGAGTGTAAAACTGTTCTATCTATTAAGCCTTTTCATTAGAGATAAAATTGTTTCATATAGTAAAACAGTGTTACAAAGACGCGGATATGTTTCCAATGTTCTGGTGGTATACTCAAATCTGCCAATCAAATAACTTAAGTGTATTCATTCGTACCTAGCCGCGGGAAATTTTATTTGAATTTTATTGGACACTTACAAAGGTCAGGCTAAGGTGAAAAGTTGGCTTAATACAGCTTACGCCGAAAAAAAAGAACACAATAATAAATATCGTGTATAAAACAAATATAGCACGTACTGCTTACTTACATTAAGTTACAATAATAAATGCAGAATACATACATGTGGTCAAATACAAAAGAAACACTCAATTTTGTTACCTCAACACATCTTTAGAGTTAAAATTTGTTAAATCTCAATAGCACATGCAAAATGAGACTAGATGCTTGACATTTGTTCATGGGGTAAACCATCTCCACATGGTGAACATTTTTGGTAAAATATTTTTTTGGAATTGCCTGATGAATAAAGAAGCAAAAGACAAGCCTTTTTATGGCTTAATTTAATATTTTACCTTAAAGTTTTACTTACTTTGACCTTGAGTAGGATGAAAAAGTTTACAAGTGACATATCTTCTTTTCATGTTTGACATTTGCAGTAGTTATTTTATAATTGCATGATACATGACAAAGTAAAAGTTAAGACCAGTTGTTCTATGGCCAAATTTGACCTTTCACCTCTTAATATGACATGGACCTTTAAGGAAGGGTGGTGGGTATTACACTTAAACAAGAGGGCCAAGATGGCCCTAGTTCCCACCTGAGAGGAGTCGGTTCATTCAATCTTTACCAAATGTCAAACTTGACCTAGATATTGTCCAGACAAACATCCTGGTCAAGTTTCATCTTTATTTCATCTGGGAGTCTAGAAAACATTTTTCTAAGTTGAGTCACCGTGACCTTGACAGCCATTGTGTGAATACGTTATTTGGCACTGTGACCTTGACCTTTGACCTAGTGACCTTATAATCAATAGGGGTCATCTGCAAGTCATGATCAATATACCTATGAAGTTTCATGAACCTAGGCATAAGCGATCTTGAGTTATCATCCAGAAACCATTTAACTATTTCAGGTGACCTTGACCTAGTGACCTCTGAAAATCAATAGGGGTCATCTGCGAGTCATGATCATTGTACCTATGAAGTTTCATGATCCTAGGCATAAGCGTTCTTGAGTTATCATACAAAAAACATTTTACTATTTCAGGTGACTTTGACCTAGTGACCTGAAAATCAATAGGGGTCATCTTCGAGTCAGGATCAATGTACCTATGAAGTTTCATGATCCTAGGCATAAGCGTTTTTGAGTTATCATCCGAAAACCATTTTACTATTTTGGGTCATCGTGACCTTTTCCTTGTGACCTGAAAATCAAAAAGGGTCATCTATGAGTTATGATCAATGTACCTATGAAGTTTCATGATCCTAGGCCTAAGCGTTCTTGAGTTATCCGGAAACCATATTACTATTTCGGGTCATCGTGACCTTGGCCTTTGACCTAGTGACCTGAAAATCAATAGGGGTTATCTGCGAGTCATGATCAATGTAGCTATGAAGTTTCATGATTTGGCATAAGCCTTCTTGAGTTATCATCCGGAAACCATTTTAATGCTTTGGGTCACCTTGACCTTTGACCTAGTAACCTGAAAATCAATAGGGGTCATCTGCGAGTCATGATCAATGTATCTATGAAGTTTCATGATCCTAGGCATAAGTGTTCTTGAGTTATCATCCGGAAACCATTTTACTATTTCGGGTCATCGTGACCTTGACCTAATGACCTAAAAATCAATAGGAGTCATCTGCGAGTCATGATCAATTTACCTATGAAGTTTCATGATCCTTGGCATAAGCGGTCTTGAGTTATCATCCTGAAACCATCTGGTGGACGGACAGACCGACATGAGCAAACAATATACCTACTCTTCTTCGAAAGGGGGGGGGGCATAATGAGAAAACTGCCCCCCTCCCAGCAGCCATGTTATTCAACTGACTGGAACCATTTTTGAACTCAACTCTCGTACATTGTATCAAGGAAACAAATGTTCTGAGCAAATTTCATGAAAATTCGGCCAAAAATGTGACTTCTACTGTGTTTCACATGTTTTCACTATATACATAAAGAGAAAAATGCCCCGCCCCACTGGCAGCCATGTTTTTTCACCAATCCCGACCATTTTCAAACTTGTCCGAGATATCAATAAAACCAATGTTTTGACCAACTTTCATGATGATTGGGCAAAAATTCTGACTTCTATAGTGTTTACAAGGTTTCTCTATAGCCAAATAGGGAAAACTGCCACTCTATACATATAGAGAAAAATGCCCCGCCCACAGGCGGCCATGTTTTTCACCAATCTTGACCATTTTCGAACTCGTCTGAGACATCAATTGAACCAATGTTTTGACCAACTTTGGGCAAAAATTGTGACTTCTAAAGTGTTTACAAGATTTCTCTATAACCAAATAAGGAAAACTGCCCCGCCCACTGGCGTCCATGTTTTTCAACGGATCAGAACCACTTTTGAACTCAACCAAGATATCATTAAGACAAACATTTTGACAAAGTAACATGAAGATTGGGCATGAAATGTGCCTTCCGCAGTGTTTACAAGGTTTTTCTTTTTTTTGACCTAGTGACCTAGTTTTTGACCCGGCACAACCCAGTTTTAAACTTGGCCGAGATTTTATTGGGGCAAAGCTTTTGACCAAGTTTCACGAAGATGGGACAAGAAATGTGGCCTCTAGAGTGTTTACGAGCAAATGTTTATGGACGGACGGACATACGACGGACAAAGACCGGTCAGAAAAGCTCCTCAAGGTGTCATTTGTTGCAAGATATTTTAAAATTGCAAAATGAATGACCAAGTAACAGTGTGCACATGCTGTTTGATGGCAAAGTTTGACATTTGACCTTAAAAACTGACCTTGACCTTTGAAGAAGGAAGATGGATTACACGGGCGACAGGCCATCTATTCATGGTGATTTTAGTGTAGTTATTTTGATTAAAATTGCATATCAAATGAAACGAAATAGGTAGACTCCATAACAGCTGTTTATGGCAAAATTTGACAAATTATCTGTAAGTGTGACCTTGACCTTTGAGGTCGGGAGACAGATGTTACACATGACATGTTGCATCATGACGGTTAACATTTGCAGTACATAATCATAAAATTGCATGATGAATAAACAAGTTACAGTTCCAAAAAGGTCGTAAGCATGCGCACACACGTACAGTCGACTGCTATATCATACTTTCTACTTTTAACAATTGCATTATACACTTTTTGACAATAATCTGACTAATTTACACGTTTATGTAAGTAAATGAACTCCATGGAACCTACATCTTCGAGTCAAAATCAAATATAAAAGCTAGAACACAACATATAAGAAACACAAATGAAACTTATAAAGTTTACAAGTTATACAATAACATAGACAAGCCGTCTTAACATGTTGTTTATTCAAACATAATAAAAACTTTGAGGGAAGTAAGGCCTTATCTTTTACCTTTTCATTAACTTTTATCATTAGAACTTCTTGTTAACATTAAATTATGCAAACCAGCTGTTTTCATGTAATTCTTTTTATTTAATCAAAGAGAATGCGAGGGTCACCAAGGTTAAAGCATCTTATAAATACACACATATACATTCTGCAAACCTATCTTCCAGTTGCTATGGCAATGAAATGGACAACCAAGCCAAAGAGGACCTTAAAGAAGGTGAAAAATATTACAACGTTGCTTAGACACTGTGATTGACTGTTTAGAGGGGCTTTAAATGAAAAGTGCCTGAATTACTCGGGGGTCTTTAATCAGCTCGTGCTCCACAGTAACTCGGCGGAAACATTTGTTACGCATTTAAGATTATCTGCAAAAAAATGTGACTTTCCGGACTGCTTTGCATAAATCCGAGATTTATAAGGTTTTTGGAAAAATTATGCTCGTATCCGAACAACTAATTAATGAAGATTGAACACTAGACTAGGAAAAACAAATTGAAAAATCACATGAATATTCTCAACATCAACTGACGTCTATGCAGAACAATATTTTAAGTGTGTCAAGCCATAACAAAAAACATTGCAACAAGAGGCATTCTGGGACCAAGGCAGTCAAATCAAAGACAAGAGTATTTGTTCGCTTTCCCCTAATTCATGATTCGGTACCTAAGTAATACTGATACCTGAGCAAGAGGAAATGATATACATCATTTTTGTGTATAATAATGTTGTCTAGTTCAGTTTAGTTTCATTATACCAAACTGATAATACACTGCTAATTTGTCATTCACAATACACAATATCTGTACCTTCAAGTCAATTGAAATTTCAACAAGAGCTGTGTTTGTGAAACACAATGCCCCCTACTGCACTTTGAAGCCATATATATATGACCTTTGACCTTAAAGGATGACCTTGACCTTTCACCACTCAAAATGTGCAGTTCCATGAGATGCACATGCATGCCAAATATCAAGTTGCTTTGTTTAATATTGCAAAAGTTATGACCAAGGTTAAAGTTTTGGGACAGACAGACGGACACACACATACAATGACAGACAGGCCAAAAACAATATACCCTGATCATTCAATCTGAGGGCATAAAAAAACAAGAGCACCGCCTTGCGGGTGCAGACCGCTCATCTATTTTCTTTTTAAAGGTGAAGGGACTCTCATTTTCAATCACAAAGGAGGGAGGAGTGGAGTGAAGAGGGGTGTATAGTGTGGGGTTGTGGACATTTATTACATTATCTTCCAAAAAAGCGAAAAAAAAAAAATAATAATAAAAAAAATCGGGGGGGGGGGGGGTATAGTGTGAGGGGTGTGGTGATAATTTGTGAGATGATCTTAAAAAAAAAAAAAAAAAAAAAAAAAATCAAAAAAAAATTGGGGGGGGGGTGGGGGGGGTGGGGTGGGGGTATAGTGTGAGGGTGTGGTGGTCATTTGTGAGATGATCTTATAAAAAAAAAAAAAAAAAAAAAAATTAGGGGGGGGGGGAGGGGGGAGGGGGGGGAGGGCACAGGGGATGGTTTGGGTGAAGTCTATTGTGGTATGTCAGGTAAGAGTAGTTTCATCAAAGTATCAATCAAATCTAATCATAAATAAAGAAGTTATGGCAATTTTAGCAAAATTTAATAATTTGACCTTGAGAGTCAAGGTCATTCAAAGGTCAAAGTAAAATTCAAGTTGCCAGGTACAGTAACCTCATGATAGCATGTAAGTATTTGAAGTTTGAAAGCAATAGCCTTGATACTTCGAGTGGATCGAAACACAAAATTTAACCATATATTAAAAGTTACTAAGTCAAAAAAGGGCCATAATTCCGTAACAATGACAACCAGAGTTATGCAACTTGTCCTTTTACTGTACCCTTATGATAGTTTGTGAGTGTTCCAAGTATGAAAGCAATATCTATGATACTTTAGGGGTAAAGTGACCAAAACATAAATCTTAACCAAATTTTCAATTTTCTAAGTATAAAGGGCCCATAATTCCGTCCAAATGCCAGTCAGAGTTACATAACTTTGCCTGCACCGTCCCCTTATGATAGTTCATAAATCTTGCAAGTATGAAAGCAATAGCTTTGATACTGTAGGAATAAAGTGGACCTAAACACAAAACTTAATCAAATTTTCAATTTTCTAAGTATAAAAAGGGCACATAATTCTGTCAAAATGCCAGTCAGAGTTACATTACTTTGCCTGCACAGTCCCCTTATGATAGTTAGTAAGTGTTGCAAGTATGAAAGCAATAGCTTTGATGCTTAAGGAATAAAATGGACCTAAACACAAAACTTAACCAAAATTGTCAATTTTCTAAGTATAAAAAGGGCACATAATTCTGTCAAAATGCATGCCAGAGTTATCTAACTTTGCCTGCCCAGTCCCCTCATGATAGTAAGTAAGTGTACCAAGTTTGAATGCAATAGCATTGATACTTACTGAGAAAAGTGGAACTAAACGCAAAACTTAACCAAAATTTTCAATTTTTTAAGTATAAAAAGGGCACATAATTCTGTCAAAATGCACGCCAGAGTTATCTAACTTTGCCTGCCTAGTCCCCTCATGATAGTAAGTAAGTGTACCAAGTTTGAATGCAATAGCATTGATACTTTCTGAGAAAAGTGGACCTAAACGCAAAACTTAACCGGACGCCGACGCCAACGCCAACGCCGACGCCGACGCCGACGCCAAGGTGATGACAATAGCTCATAATTTTTTTTCAAAAAATAGATGAGCTAAAAAAACATTACTAAACCGCAGGCTTAAAAGTTTTCCAGTTTGTGCCCGAATTTCCGTTTTTCAGGGCACCAAAATGTTGTTTTTGTAATTCATGTGGGGTATTGGGGAGGATTAACCCCTTAGCCAAGCAACAAGAATCGTTTAAAATAGACGCTTTGTCATGAATATTGTCAAATGTATTTCCTGTATTTCCTTAAGAGAGCTGCATTTTTGGTACATTAACAAAAGCAGGTGCCCAAAGAGTAATCGTTAACTACATTGTTATCAGCGCGAAAAATAAAGGGAGATAATCTTTTACGGCATTGTTCAATTTTTTTTTTTGGCAAACCCGCGCTAAAATCAAAAATAGTTAAGGAAATCAGGAAATGAAGTTCTTTTATCTGAATTCAAGCTCAATTTGTGCTTAAAGCGGATGTAAAGAATAAATGGCGAAGGGAGTGGTTGGCTGAAAAAGATGGATGTGGAATTAAATTTGACGAATGGTTAAAAAAACAACAGACATCCCTGGTGTGTGTTTTTGTGTTGCGGAAAAACAATTAGTTATAAATCATCCGGAAAAAGGCAGTTTAAAGCCCATGCAACCAACAAAACGTACAAACACAATGTCAAAATCATGAAAACTAACCAGGTAAGTCAATGTTTGTGATGTATATTTGTCCAATGCATGATGGAAAGCCAAAAAAACATTGGGTGATAAGAAAATCTCACGAAGTGACATGGTGAGCTTATGTGACCGTGTGATGTCCGGCGTCCGTATGTGTACTGTGCATGCGTCCGTCAACAATTTGTTTGTGTAGACAGTAGAGGTTACAGTTTTCATCCAATCTATAAATTTGGTCAGAATGTTTATCTTGATAAAATCTGGGTTGGGATTAAATTTGGGTCATCTGGGGTCAAAAACTAGGTCACTAGGTCAAAAACTAGGTCACATAATAGGTCAAATAATAGAAAAACCTTGTGTAGACAATAGAGGTCAAAGTTTTCATCCAATCTTTATGAAATTTGGTCAGAATGTTTATCTTGATGAAATCTGGGTTGGGATTGTATTTGGGTCATTTGGGGTAACAAAACTAGGTCACTAGGTCAAAAACTAGGTCAAATAATAGAAAAACCTTGTGTAGACAGTAGAGGTCACAGTTTTCATCCGATTTTTATGAAGTTTGGTCAGAATGTTTATCTTGATGAAATCTGGGTTGGGATTGTATTTGGGTCATCCGGGGTAAAAAACTAGGTCACTAGGTCAAATAATAGAAAAACCTTGTGTAGACAATAGAGGTCACAGTTTTCATCTTATCTTTATGAAATTTGGTTAGAAAGTTTATCTTGATGAAATCTGGATTGGGATTGAATTTGGTTAGTCAGGTGAGCGATTCAGGGCCATCATGGCCCTGTTGGTATTTTATCTGGTTCATTGTTTCAGGTGTTACCTGGTTCTACAAATGCAGAGAACAAAAATGTTAAGAGTATGCAAGACCGCTTGGCAGACAGAGAATACTGACAACCTGTTTTTAAGTGAGCATGGTCTACCGTTTTCCTTAGCAGGTGACCTTCTTGATCTTGCTTAACGCCTCGCTGAGGACAAGCTTGCACTTGAAAAAGCGACTTTGTCTAGTACCAGCAACACATATTTTGACATGGGTTGCCAAGTCATTAAAAGAAAAAGTCACATTGAAAGTGAAAGGCAAGTATGTGGCAATGAATATTGACAAAGCTACCAACAAAAACAATGACAAAGTTCTTATTCAGTTTTATGATGATGAAAAACATCAAGTGATTATACATCATTTGGGATCGATGATTCAAAATGTTGCCATGGCAATTGAAATTCTCAAATCTGTTGAAAGTGTGCTAAAGGAGTACGACATTGTATAGACACAAATTGTTAAGTGTTTAATGGACAATTGCAGTACAATGAGAGGTGTTAGGGGAGGTGTTGAAGCCCTTATTAAAGACAAGAATACATTTGCTAGACATAAATGGAGACACCATACACATGATAAACAATCTAACAAAAAGGCTTAAGAGCAATGTAAGTCAAGGCTTGCTAAGTATCTGCTCTGACATCTACTATGATGTTGAGGAATCGCCTAGAGTGAAACAACATGCAAGGTGATGCTGATGATGAATGCTGAGAAGATAAAAATTTGCTTTATCCCATCAGCAGTCGATTCTACAAATGCACAATGTATTTAGTTTTAGAGTTGCTAGATTTCATAACTATTTTTTATGCAGTGTTTCTCTCAGACGATGAAAAAAACAAATACAGGTATTAATCATAATTAAATTTTGTGTATAAAGATATGTTTTTCTACAATTTGTATTGTTTAATACATTTAATTGATTCAGTAAAAGTTATATGAACTAAAAGTATACATTAAATTTGCAATATGTCCTAGATTTTTTGGTAAGTTGTGGGTGATTGTGTTTTGTCATATTGTAATCTTGTATATGGTGGGCTTCTATTGCAGAACTACTTTCGTTCTTCTTTATAACTGTCTTTGCAAAGAATGCTTTGCAAATGCAAACATTTATATTCTTAACACTATAGTTGTATTATATCTAAATCTTTCGTTTGGTGGTTTGTATTGTACATGGCATTGGGCTTTCAACTGACTATCTTCAGCAAGCTTGTATAGTTCTGTTTATCATATTATACTAATAGTGTAATGCCCCAGCATTATCGGGTTATAAAGTTTGAATATGTAATGTTACACTTACCTTTTAAAACATGTTAAGTCGTACCTATATGGTGCTCCTGAAATGCCACGACAGGCCATATCTGTTCATGAACGCCAGGATGGCCTGTCGCTCCAATTCCCATTCAGAACATTTTGACATGTATCCATGTTATTTACATTTTACATTTCAAAACATGTTTCTACACTGTCCTTGACCCGTTTTGAAGGAAAAGTAACCAGTCTATTTTTGTACTGACACAGTCTTTTGTTGTTAAAAATCCTCAAGAAGAAATAATTGTTTACTCACAATGTATAAAATCCATAGTTTTGTAAGTATTTATACACTTCTTATACATAAAATTCCATTCTTAGCAGGAATATGCAACTAGTCGTTTGTTTGATGATGTCATTATAGGCCTTGACGTCATATTTTCGGCACATTAAGCGCTTTTTCTCTGTATTTTCGGCCACGGCCGTCGGCCAGTTGTTTTGGCCATCGGCAACCGGCCTTCGGCCACCCTTGAGTACGTGTATATAAGTAAGGCTCTTTTTCGGCCAAAAAACATTCAAAATTTTAAAACTGACGAAACATCATTGACGTATATTAATAAGCAGATTTCTGATAAGATGGTTGGCATTAAAAGTTTTATTAAATTTACTTTAACATTTGAGCTTTAAAACAACACGGATATTTCTTTAACTCGAAGTTTGCGTAGTAAAGTAAAGAGACTTTCATTTTCAAAGACTTAACTATTATTTATATTCCTGATTTATACGCTGATTTATCAACCATGATGCCTCATGTTGAAATATAAATTTTCACGTAGATAAAATAAAAATAATGCTCATTGCTCAGCGGTTATTTCATTGATATGTTGTTAAACTTCTGTTCGGTAAAATGTGAGATGTTAAACAATAAACTGTTAAACATTACCGTCTTTTGTCTTCTTGGATAAAAGACCTGAGTCGTAACAATATCGATACTTAAAGTACATTTAACTCTACAACTTTGCAGTCAACTTTCCTTATGTCTTAGGTGTAGAAAACTTCTTGTAGATTTTATAATAAAAGGTATAACAATGGAGAGTTTCCTTGAAGGTACATAGTATGATGTTCAATCACGAGTGCGATCAGAACACGGGTTTGAAAACACTGGTGTCGGAGCTTTTATGCTCGGATACAGAGGAACCGATAGAGGGTCTTTCATTACTGGCCGAAGCGTGCACAATCAACGCATTGAAAGGACGTGGAGAGCCATGTACAGGTCATGTACACACGTATTTGCTGAGCTTTTCTGCCACCTGGATGAACCTCAATCCATTCAATCCTATTCATCGATGGTGCTTGCACTGTGTGTATCTGCCTCGAATTCAGAGAGCCTTTGACACATTAAGAGAAGCGTGGAACAGGCATCGCCTTAGAACAGAACGAGGAATGACACCAACCCAGTTATTCTTTGAAGGGGTTCACAGGTTGGCTGGTCAGGGCCACACTGATTCAGCAGGGCTCCTATCCCCCTGCTGAAAGGCACCTTTGTGGAAAACCTGCTGGGAGGTTGCTGGGCAGAAATGGAGCAATTCAAGGAAGGTAGGTCTATTCGTTTAGGCTCTCATGTACAAGGGAGGATCAAGATTTACATAGACTTTTACAATCATTTAAATATGGTTCTTCCAAGAAAGATGAAAATTTGCAAGTAAAACTGTCCTTTCTTGTCATGCATCAAAAAGTTCAACAGCGTAAACACTTTGTATGCAATTTTGCAGTCATTTAAAGTATAAAGGGGTAGTGTTTCAGAGCATGTCATAATGTTATTACGATGTCATTTTATAGATATGTCTTAAGGTATTGAAATCTTTATTTATGGTTCATTTTGTCTCGAAGAAGATGCCACTTAATTTAGAAATTCAAATTACTTCATTGAATCCAATTTTTTGTTCAAATATGTTACTTTACATCTTGCAACACATTATAGTAATGTTATGATAATAACCACTCAGCCTGACAACATCATGTCTTGTGATAACTATTTAATGCGACTAGTGTCATTTTTGACATTCTAGTTTCACTATTGAATGTAACTGTCCCTCAAAAAATGAATGTAACTATCATTAAAACAAGAGCTGTCACCATAGGATGACCTATGCCCCTTATAAACGCTTGATAGAAGTTATGATCTTTTTTTGAAACTTAAACGCAGATTTTGAAACCTTAATGCAGACCCTAAGCTCAAGGTCACAGGGGTCAAAATTTTTGTGCGTATGGAAAGGCCTTGTCCATATACACATGCATGCCAAATATGAAATTGCTATATGAAGCAACACAGAAGTTATGAGCTTTTTTTTTTCAAAACCTAAATGCAAAGTGTGACGGTCAGACAGACTGACGGACAGTCCGATCACTATATGCCCTCCTTCGGGAGCATTAAAACAACTTTCTTTGACACATAAGGTTTAATAATTCTCCCTACATTTTTGCCTAATTTGCACAAAAAAACATCATATTTTTGTGGGACTTTTGATGAAGCCGTTTGACGTCATATTATCGATAGCTTTTATCTGACATCCATTACTGTAACAGATAGCATTTAGAGTATCAAGCAGCAATTCTACTCAAACTACTTGATATAATCAAAGAAACAAAAGTCTACATAATTTTGGATCACTCCACGTAATTACAATTTTTAAGGACTCCTGCAATGCGGTAGTTAGTCTTAGCTATAATATTCAAAATGGGGTTAATTTACAGGATTTTTTATCCTTAAATATGACATCACAGTCTTGTACATGTACTTGTACATGACCAGTTTTGTTTTTATTTAATACTAGACTGTACCTTGCTATTGTTTTAAAATTTATAAGTCTGCAGACGCACAAGGTTCTTGACGTCCTGCGGCGTAACAAAGATGGAGCCTTCCTCCTTCTGAGTGGCAGGAAGAAGGAGGTCACTGCAACAGCAGTTCAGTCTGCTGCAGTTCAAGTACCGAGAAGGCAACCAAAGGCAACTAGATGAAGAAACAGCCTAGGGCTTCCGCACATTTCTTCAAGCAACAAAGGGTAATTTATAAAATAAAATAATCCATTTATCTTTCTGTCATTTAGTTTAATTATTTTGTTTGCTATGTTCACAGTCATCATACTTTTTCTGGCTGACAAAATTTATTATACTGCTGACAGAAGACATGCATATTAAACAAACATCACTTGTTCATATGAATAAACAGAAGTTGATTTACAAAGTTTAACTATAAACTATGACTGATATTGCCATACCTCATTCAGCACTGAACAATTGTGCACAATTTGATACCTAGTATCTATTAGACTAAAAGCAGATATACATGTACGGAGAGAACGAGAAATGTAGACAATGGTAACCAGACAGGCACAAACACAGGAAATCAGGACCTGTGTCGGAAGCAATAATTAAAAATCATCCAGTAAGTAAATCAATAGAAACAGAGAACCTACACTTGGGAGTAACAATAATTAATAATCATTTAATAAGTAAATCGAAAGAAACAGAGAGTCTACACTTGTCAGTCATCGTCGTAATTTCTGCAATAGTTTTAACAGCCGTTAGACAATAATGATCAATTTTCTTATTTAGTGAATGGCAACAACTTTTTGATCCACTAGTTTGCAGCCAAAATATAAAGCATTTACCGTATGTCAATGTTAAACTTTAAACAGGTTGTCACATAAACTTGCAGAAGATGTGAAAAAGGCACCATCACGGTGGCAGCCTTTTTTTCAAACAAACAAGGTTCACAGCAAATGGCAAATATAATAAGAGTTCTGATTGGCTGATGCCATGATCTAACAAGAGCACTGTTTAGCGGGTGCCAACGCTCGGCTGCGGGTGCCTTTTTTAATAAATGCAAGCTTGTCAGAATTTTCTCTTTTTTTTTCCTTTTATAGAGGTCACAGTGACCTTGACCTTTGACCTTTTGACCTAGTGACCCCAAAAGGGTGTGGCATGTAGAAATCATTAATGTGCATCCACATATTAAGTAAGTAGGTGGAAGCACTTTGATTTTAGAGCCAATGTAAAGGTATTGCACAACGCCTGACGTCGGACGACGAGGAGCTTGCTATGACAATACCTCGGGTTTTCTCAGAAAACAGCCGAGCTAAAAATAAATACTGGTCGAGCAGGATTTTTCTGCTACAGCAGAAAAATTGCTGCTCAAGCAGGAATTTGCTGGTCGAGCAGCATCTAGATGCTGCTCCAGCAGCATTTTTTTCTGCTACAGCAGAAGTTAATATTTCGTCCCCTTTGGTGCGTCATTACAATGTACCTGAAGAGGCTCAAGCTGCCATAATGCTGCTGCAGCTTGGTCAGGCCAGACAGCAGAAGTCAGTAACCAGCAGTGACAGAAAGGATCACATCCTGGAGGCTCTGTTCACCAAGAGGACAGAAACTATAGTACTCCTCAATCTCTGGCGTTGACTGCTGTCAATCCTCCAGGTATGTCAAAAATCATTAATAGAATCATGATCAATGGATAATAATCATAATAACTTTTAATGTTTGCAAACATTGTTTGGTGTAATAAATAATTGACGTGTAAGCGTTGGTTATTGCCATAATAACCGATGGTTTGGATCCGATGCATAGTAATTAAACCACTTGGGCATTTACTAAATGTAATACAGATATACTCTGTGAGCGAATAATCTGAAAGCCGTTTTTTTTTTAAAGTGTAATGTTGTGTGCATAGCCGATACAGAGGACGTCACTTGCTCGATTGTGCCCAAAAAAAACGTTCCTCACCTGAGGGGAGAAGACCTTGCATGAATATCAAATTAAAGGTTTTCAAGTAATTTAATATTAAACCTTTCCATAGAAAACCAATGATTTGTAAAATTAAACTACCTTTGAAATACTACCAGTTGATTTTGTCAACACAATATTGCTATATAAGCCATATTTGCCCTGCACATAATTAATTTATGACATTGAATCATTTTTACTATGCTCATGTTATGTTACGGTATTGGTGTTTATGTAAATCTTATTTTTTCAGAGGATGTCACCTTACATCTACACAGAACTAGGATGTCCTAGTAAAAGACATAAAGTTTACTGCATTTGTAATAGCTGATGATGGAGGTAAAGTACACGTAATGTTTAAATTGAAAGTATTTTTAAAGTTTCTTACCAGGATAATCTTTGATGCGTTATATGATAACATTAGAAAACTTCAAAATATTTTAAATCTACCTTCTTTGTTGAACATATGTTGTTTCCTTATTTATTTGCAGTTTAAATGCAGGAATAATGAATATACAAAACAATCTTTTCAAGACTATAGAAGACAATATAAGAATTGACCTTTTTAAGATCATACATTTTTTTTATTTTTCGACAGACTCTACTGGAAGTCAAATGACTGTAACAAGTGGTTCCATCCGCAATGTGTTGGAAGATTGGCCAAAGAAGGATCCCCCATACCTTTTTTTTGTCCACATTGTGTGGTAAAAATGAAATTATAACTTCCAAAACTTGCTGTAGTTAACAGTATCATTTGTTTTTAAATCACACTTTATTAAAGGTTCTTAATTTATAAATAATTGTCACCCATATTGTACTTCAAAATTACTAAAATTCTAAGTTATGTGATCAATAGATATATTTTGTACTTGTGAATTGATTAATTCCCTGAAAGCATACTGTAAACAGAAGCCATATGAATACATTATAGTGTGTTGTACATGCCAAAGACATTTGTCTAGTATTGTTAACCATGTAGCATTGAATGTACATGATTTTTTCTAAGGTTATGTCAAGATGATCCAGAGGCAAGCCCCACAAATCCACATCTTGCAAGAGCAGATGGTGGATGTTACCAAGACATTCTTGGCGATGTTCATTAAGCCTTGACATATACCAGACAGTGTCTCAGCCTCAGTAAAGCTTGTTGTTGGTGACAAAACAAGAAGCTTGATAAAGACTTGGCAGTAGGAAAATATGCTTATCCATTGATTGCAAAGGCCGTCTAGATAAGTAAAACCATTACTGGTTGGATGCATTGTATGCCAATTTAAAATTA
The DNA here is from genome assembly GCF_020536995.1 of Dreissena polymorpha. NCBI lineage: Eukaryota > Metazoa > Mollusca > Bivalvia > Myida > Dreissenidae > Dreissena > Dreissena polymorpha. The sequence continues at coordinate 133,837,306 of NC_068355.1, read as the reverse complement.
GGATTTGTGTCTGCAGGTATCAAAATTCTCCAAATTCCGCTGCAGAACAAGAAACTTTGTTGTTTGTCAGTGTTGGACCCTCACATGCAATGACATTGTCAAACATCAGAAGCATTCAATTATCTCTCTACCCAGCTTCCAAATGTTGTCACAGATAAAGAAACTGGTTGTTTACTAATTGAACTGAATGCTTTCAGTGTGGACAAGCAAGTAACAGCTCTCTGTGACAATTTTGAAGAAAAAATGCGCATTGACACAGAGTTTTGGTCCAATGTTTTTAAATTGGTTTTGCCAACCAAAAGAACCCAGTTTTGTCCAAACTGGTCAGCTCTCTTCTGACCTCATTCAGTAGGATTCTTATTGAGGACACTTGAGGACCATGTCATGGGTGACATAATGGAAGAGGACAGGTCCCATATGAACATAGAAAACTCAGAGGCTGCTGCAATTATAACAAGAGCTGTCAGAGGACAGCGCGCTCTACTATTCGAGTTCTTGACATTATAACGTAAGCCATCAAGGGGGAATTGTTCATATTCAATAATTTATTTGACGATCTTTCAAAATTAAAAAAGGAAGAAAATAAATGAAAATTTGGGGGGGGGGGGGGGTAGGCGGGGGTGAGAGGGGGTATAATGTGGGGTGTGGTAATTTCTAAGATGATGTTTAAAAAAAACATTATTTTTTTTGAGGGGGGTGGGGGTGGGGGGGGGGGTAGGGGGGGGGGGTGAGAGGCGGGTATAATGTGGGGTGTGGTAATTTATTAGATGTTTAAAAAAATTGGGGGGAAGGTTGGGGGGGGGAGGGATTCTGAGTAGGGGCGTGGGGTATTGTTTGGGTGGAATCCATTGTGGTATTCAGGTAAGTGTTGTTTTGTCAAAGTAATAATAAAATGTGATCATAAATAAAGAAGTTATGGCAATTTAATCAAAATATTCAATTATCTTAGTGTAAAAGGGGCCATAATTATGTCAAAATGCTTGATACAGTGGTCTGCTCTTGTTTATAGGTTGGGGTCATGTTGGTTAACAAGTATGCAACATATAAAAGCATTATGTCAAAGGATATGGGAAATATTTGGGGTAGTACGCATACTTTAACATAGATTTATCAATAATATGCATATTCTAAGTATAAAAGGGGCAATAATTATGACAAAATGCTTGATAGAGTTGTCTGCTCTTGTTTATAGGTTGGGGTCATGTTGGTCAACAAGTATGCAAAATATGAAAGCAATATGTCAAGGGACAATAAAAATAATTGGGGTAGTAAGAAAACTTTAACATTTGCACGCTAACGCTAACGCAGATGCCGATGCCGGGGTGAGTAGGATAGCTCCACTATATATATTTCATATATAATAGTCGAGCTAAAAACTGCACTAAAGCAGAAGGGAATGAAAACACACAACATGGAAATCACACCAGCCATGAAACAATCAGTGATAAATGCCTATGGTACTAACCAAAATCATCTTCAGGCCAAAAAAAGCTCTTGCTGAAAAAAGAAGACAAGAAAAACTCGACCAATTCATTCAACAATTAAAACAAGAAAAAGCTATAAGAAAAACTCTGGTCTTGTTTTGTTAAAAAAACATGTTGTGAACAAAGTTAGCAAGAAAAGGAATTGCCATTCGAGTTACTGTTCGGAAAGCAGAGCGTGGAAGACAATTAAGACTGCAAAGTTAATGTGCTGTTTACACAACTGATTTTGTGAAGTGCATGCTCTAGTTTATAATGAATTATTTATGCTTGTGTTTTGTTCATTCAGTGTTACACAAGAGCTGTCACCATAGGATGACTTATGCCCCCTATAAACGCTTGATAGAAGTTATGAGCTTTTTCCGAAAGACGGACAGACAGTCCGATCACTATATGCCCTCCTTCTGGGGCATAAAAACAGCGGACACCATGCTCAATGCTTAAAACGCACTAAGTGACCCCGTGACATAATACAACAACAACCCCATGCGATTGTTCACCAACGACAACATTGGCCCCAACAACAACCCCATGCGAAGGTGAGTGTGGTTCTGATAAAGAATCGTCTAAGCGCAAGAAGCCAGGAATGGGCAATAAACACCCTCGATATTAGTCAAAAGGGCGTTCCAGGTATCGGCCTAGAAAACGGAAGGCATCGACGTTCAGCTCTGACATTCATTTCTATAAATGCAATGTCAAAAGTATGAAATAATAAACTGCAACTTTAAAAGGTTGTTTTTGTATTTAAAAAAGCATTCATTCAACATTAAAAAAAATAGACAATTATAATTGCATCCGTACCTTTGTACAGACGGACGCAGCGGACAAAAGAACATTCAGGTGTTAATGTGGCAAAAAAAGTCCACTATTATGGGCTTTTCATTTTTGTGCCAACATGTGGGGTTTATGAGACTGCATTGGTGTCCACATTTAAGTGTACCATAGTCCAAGGCTTCAGAGGAATCTATGTTTTTACCCTGGAATTTTTTTCTCTCCCATATATATATTGGAATGCTTTTTCAGCTTTCCAGATATCTTAGTTGGACTAAGACCTATCCAGAATTCTACTTACGGCGGATGGGAACGCCAACTTTAGGGCGTCAGAAACGAATTAAAATGTCGGACGATAAGGAGCTTGCTATGTCTGACAATACCTCGGGTTTTCTCAGAAAACAGCCGAGCTAAAAATAAATACTGGTTGAGCAGGATTTTTCTGCTGCAGCAGAAAAAATGCTGCTCAAGCAGAAAATTTGCTGGTCGAGCAGCATCTAGATGCTGCTCCAGCAGCATTTTTTTCTGCTACAGCAAAAGTTAATATTTCGTCCCCTTTGGTGCGCCATTACAATGTAGCTGAAGAGACTCAAGCTGCCATAATGCTGCTGCAGCTTGGTCAGGCCAGACAGCAGAAGTCAGTAACCAGCAGTGACAGAAAGGATCGCATCCTGGAGGCTCTGTTCACCAAGAGGACAGAAACTATAGCACTCCTCAATCTCTGGTGTGGACTGCTGTCAATCCTCCAGGTATGTCAAAAATCATTAATAGAATCATGATCAATTGATAATAATCATAATTACTTTTAATGTTTGCAAACATTGTTTGGTGTAATAAATAATTGACGTGTAAGCGTTGGTAATTGCCATAATAACCAATGGTTTGGAGTTCCGATGCATAGTAATTAAACCACGAGGGCATTTACTAAATTTAATACAGATATACTCTGTGAGCGAATTATCTGAAAGCCGTTTTTTTTTTAAGTGTAATGTTGTGTACATAGCCAATACAGAGGACGTCACTTGCTTGATTGTGCCCAAAAACGTTCCTCACCTGAGGGGAGAAGACCTTGCATGAATATAAAATTAAAGGTTTTCAAGTAATTTAATATTAAACCTTTCCATAGAAAACCAATGATTTGTAATATTAAACTACCTTTGAAATACTATCAGTTGATTTTGTCAACACAATATTGCTATATCAGACCATATTTGCCCTGCACATAATTAATTTATGACATTGAATCATTTTTACTATGCTAATGTTATGTTACCGTATTGGTGTTTATGTAAATCTTATTTGTTCAGAGGATGTCACCTTACATCTACACAGAACTAGGATGTCCTAGTAAAAGACATAAAGTTTACTGCATTTGTAATCGACCTGATGATGGAGGTAAAGTACACGTAATGTTTAAATTGAAAGTATTTTTAAAGTTTCTTACCAGGATAATCTTTGATGCGTTATATGATAACGTTAGAAAACTTCAAAATATTTTAAATCTACCTTCTTTGTTGAATATATGTTGTTTCCTTATTTATTTGCAGTTTAAATGCAAGAATAGTGAATATACAAAACAATCTTTTCAAGACTATAGAAGACAATATAAGAATTGACCTTTTTAAGATCATACATTTTTTTTATTTTTCGACAGACTCTACTGGAAGTCAAATGACTGTAACAAGTGGTTCCATCCGCAATGTGTTGGAAGATTGGCCAAAGAAGAATCCCCCATACCTTTTTTTTGTCCACATTGTGTGGTAAAAATGAAATTATAACTTCCAAAACTTGCTGTAGTTAACAGTATCATTTGTTTTTAAATCACACATTATTAAAGGTTTTTAATTTATAAACCATTGTTACCCATATCGTACTTCAAAATTACTAAAATTCTAAGTTATGTGATCAATAGATATATTTTGTACTTGTGAATTGATTAATTCCCTAAAAGCATACTGTAAACAGAAGCAATATGAATACATTATAGTGTGTTGTACATGCCAAAGACATTTGTCTAGTATTGTTAACCATGTAGCATAGAATGTACATTATTTTTTCTAGGGTTATGTCAAGATGATCCAGAGGCAAGCCCCACAAATCCACATCTTGCAAGAGCAGATGGCGGATGTTACCAAGACATTCTTGGCGGTGTTCATTAAGCCTTGACATATACCAGACAGTGTCTCAGCCTCAGTAAAGCTTGTTGTTGGTGACAAAACAAGAAGCTTGATAAAGACTTGGCAGTTGGAAAATATGCTTATCCATTGATTGCAAAGGCCGTCTAGATAAGTAAAACCATTACTGGTTAGATGCATTGTATGCCAATTTAAAATTAGGATTTGTGTCTGCAGGTATCAAAATTCTCCGAATTCCGCGGCAGAACAAGAAACTTTGTTGTTTGTCAGTGTTGGACCCTCACATGCAATGACACAGCCAAACATCAGAAGCATTCAATTATCTCTCTACCCAGCTTCCAAATGTTGTCACAGATAATGAAACTGGTTGTTTACTAATTGAACTGAATGATTTCAGTGTGGACAAGCAAGTAACAGCTCTCTGTAACAATGTTGAAGAAAAAATGCGCATTGACACAGAGTTTTGGTCCAATGTTTTTAAATTGGTTTTGCCAAACAAAAGAACCCAGTTTTGTCCAAACTGGTCAGCTCTGTTCTGACCTCATTCAGTGGGATTCTTATTGAGGACACTTGAGGACCATGTCATGGGTGACATAATGGAAGAGGACAGGTCCCATATGAACATAGAAAACTCAGAGGCTGCTGCAATTATAACAAGAGCTGTCAGAGGACAGCGCGCTCTACTATTCGAGTTCTTGACAGTATAACGTAAGCCATCAAGGGGAAATTGTTCATATTCAATAATTTATTTGACGATCTTTCAAAAATTAAAAAAGGAAAAAAATAAATAAAAATTTGGGGGGGGGGGAGTAGGCGGGGGTGAGGGGGGTATAATGTGGGGTGTGGTAATTTCTAAGATGATGTTTAAAAAAAAAAATTGAGGGGGTGGGGGGTGGGGGGGGGGGGTAGGGAGTGGGGGGTGGTGGGGTATAATGTGGGGTGTGGTAATTTATTAGATGATGTTTAAAAAGAAATTGGGGGGAAGGTTGGGGGGGAGGGGTTCTGGGTAGGGGCGTGGGGTATTGTTTGGGTGGAATCCATTGTGGTATTCAGGTAAGTGTTGTTATGTCAAAGTAATAATAAAATGTGATCATAAATAAAGAAGTTATGGCAATTTAAGCAAAATATTCAATTATCTTAGTGTAAAAGGAGCCATAATTATGTCAAAATGCTTGATACAGTGGTCTGCTCTTGTTTATAGGTTGGGGTCATGTTGGTAAACAAGTATGCAACATATAAAAGCAATATGTCAAAGGATATGGGAAATATTTGGGGTAGTACGCATACTTTAACATAGATTTATCAATAATATGCATATTCTAAGTATAAAAGGGGCAATAATTATGACAAAATGCTTGATAGAGTTGTCTGCTCTTTTTTATAAGTTGGGGTGATGTTGGTAAACAAGTATGCAAAATATAAAAGCAATATGTCAAAGGACAATGAAAATAAATGGGGTAGTACGAAAACTTTAACATTTGCTGCATATTCTAAGTGGAAAAGGGGCCATAATTTTGACAAAATGCTTGATAGAGTTGTCTGCTCTTGTTTATAGGTTGGGGTCATGTTGGTCAACAAGTATGCAAAATATGAAAGCAATATGTCAAGGGACAATAAAAATAATTGGGGTAGTAAGAAAACTTTTGCACGCTAACGCTAACGCAGATGCCGGGGTGAGTAGGATAGCTCCACTATATATATTTCATATATAATAGTCGAGCTAAAAACTGCACTAAAGCAGAAGGGAATGAAAACACACAACATGGAAATCACACCAGCAATGAAACAATCAGTGATAAATGCCTATGGTACTAACCAAAATCATCTTCAGGCCAAAAAAAGCTCTTGCTGAAAAAAGAAGACAAGAAAAACTCGACCAATTCATCCAACAATTAAAACAAGAAAAAGTTATAAAAAAAACTCTGGTCTTGTTTTGTTAAAAAAACATGTTGTGAACAAAGTTAGCAAGAAAAGGAATTGCCATTCGAGTTACTGTTCGGAAAGCAGAGCGTGGAAGACAATTAAGACTGCAAAGTTAATGTGCTGTTTACACAACTGATTTTGTGAAGTGCATGCTCTAGTTTATAATGAATTATTTATGCTTGTGTTTTGTTCATTCAGTGTTACACAAGAGCTGTCACCATAGGATGACTTATGCCCCCTATAAACGCTTGATAGAAGTTATGAGCTTTTTCCGAAAGACGGACAGACAGTCCGATCACTATATGCCCTCCTTCTGGGGCATAAAAACAGCGGACACCATGCTCAATGCTTAAAACGCACTAAGTGACCCCGTGACATAATACAACAACAACCCCACGCGATTGTTCACCAACGACAACATTGGCCCCAACAACAACCCCATGCGAAGGTGAGTGTGGTTCTGATAAAGAATCGTCTAAGCGCAAGAAGCCAGGAATGGGCAATAAACACCCTCGATATTAGTCAAAAGGGTGTTCCAGGTATCAGCCTAGAAAACGGAAGGCATCGACGTTCAGCTCTGACATTCATTTCTATAAATGCAATGTCAAAAGTATGAAATAATTAACTGCAACGTTAAAAGGTTGTTTTTGTATTTAAAAAAGCATTCATTCAACATTAAAAAAATAGACAATTATAATTGCATCCGTACCTTTGTACAGACGGACGCAGCGGACAAAAGAACATTCAGGTGTTAATGTGGCAAAAAAAGTCCACTATTATGGGCTTTTCGTTTTTGTGCCAACATGTGGGGTTTATGAGACTGCATTGGTGTCCACATTTAAGTGTACCATAGTCCAAGGCTTCAGAGGAATCTATGTTTTTACCCTGGAATTTTTTTCTCTCCCATATATATATTGGAATGCTTTTTCAGCTTTCCAGATATCTTAGTTGGACTAAGACCTATCCAGAATTCTACTTACGGCGGATGGGAACGCCAACTTTAGGGCGTCAGAAACGAATTAAAATGTCGGACGATAAGGAGCTTGCTATGTCTGACAATACCTCGGGTTTTCTCAGAAAACAGCCGAGCTAAAAATAAATACTGGTTGAGCAGGATTTTTCTGCTGCAGCAGAAAAAATGCTGCTCAAGCAGGAATTTGCTGGTCGAGCAGCATCTAGATGCTGCTCCAGCAGCATTTTTTTCTGCTACAGCAAAAGTTAATATTTCGTCCCCTTTGGTGCGCCATTACAATGTAGCTGAAGAGACTCAAGCTGCCATAATGCTGCTGCAGCTTGGTCAGGCCAGACAGCAGAAGTCAGTAACCAGCAGTGACAGAAAGGATCGCATCCTGGAGGCTCTGTTCACCAAGAGGACAGAAACTATAGCACTCCTCAATCTCTGGCGTCGACTGCTGTCAATCCTCCAGGTATGTCAAAAGTCATTAATAGAATCATGATCAATTGATAATAATCATAATAACTTTTAATGTTTGCAAACATTGTTTGGTGTAATAAATAATTGACGTGTAAGCGTTGGTTATTGCCATAATAACCAATGGTTTGGAGTTCCGATGCATAGTAATTAAACCACGAGGGCATTTACTAAATGTAATACAGATATACTCTTTGAGCGAATTATCTGAAAGCCGTTTTTTTTAAAGTGTAATGTTGTGTACATAGCCAATACAGAGGACGTCACTTGCTTGATTGTGCCCAAAAACGTTCCTCACCTGAGGGAGAAGACCTTGCATGAATATAAAATTAAAGGTTTTCAAGTAATTTAATATTAAACCTTTCCATAGAAAACCAATGATTTGTAATATTAAACTACCTTTGAAATACTATCAGTTGATTTTGTCAACACAATATTGCTATATCAGACCATATTTGCCCTTCACATAATTAATTTATGACATTGAATCATTTTTACTATGCTAATGTTATGTTACCGTATTGGTGTTTATGTAAATCTTATTTTTTCAGAGGATGTCACCTTACATCTACACAGAACTAGGATGTCCTAGTAAAAGACATAAAGTTTACTGCATTTGTAATCGACCTGATGATGGAGGTAAAGTACACGTAATGTTTAAATTGAAAGTATTTTTAAAGTTTCTTACCAGGATAATTTTTGATGCGTTATATGATAACGTTAGAAAACTTCAAAATATTTTAAATCTACCTTCTTTGTCGAAAATATGTTGTTTCCTTATTTATTTGCAGTTTAAATGCAAGAATAGTGAATATACAAAACAATCTTTTCAAGACTATAGAAGACAATATAAGAATTGACCTTTTTAAGATCATACATTTTTTTTATTTTTCGACAGACTCTACTGGAAGTCAAATGACTGTAACAAGTGGTTTCATCCGCAATGTGTTGGAAGATTGGCCAAAGAAGAATCCCCCATACCTTTTTTTTGTCCACATTGTGTGGTAAAAATGAAATTATAACTTCCAAAACTTGCTGTAGTTAACAGTATCATTTGTTTTTAAATCACACATTATTAAAGGTTTTTAATTTATAAACCATTGTTACGCATATTGTACTTCAAAATTACTAAAATTCTAAGTTATGTGATCAATAGATATATTTTGTACTTGTGAATTGATTAATTCCCTAAAAGCATACTGTAAACAGAAGCCATATGAATACATTATAGTGTGTTGTACATGCCAAAGACATTTGTCTAGTATTGTTAACCATGTAGCATAGAATGTACATTATTTTTTCTAGGGTTATGTCAAGATGATCCAGAGGCAAGCCCCACAAATCCACATCTTGCAAGAGCAGATGGTGGATGTTACCAAGACATTCTTGGCGGTGTTCATTAAGCCTTGACATATACCAGACAGTGTCTCAGCCTCAGTAAAGCTTGTTGTTGGTGACAAAACAAGAAGCTTGATAAAGACTTGGCAGTTGGAAAATATGCTTATCCATTGATTGCAAAGGCCGTCTAGATAAGTAAAACCATTACTGGTTAGATGCATTGTATGCCAATTTAAAATTAGGATTTGTGTCTGCAGGTATCAAAATTCTCCAAATTCCGCTGCAGAACAAGAAACTTTGTTGTTTGTCAGTGTTGGACCCTCACATGCAATGACACAGCCAAACATCAGAAGCATTCAATTATCTCTCTACCCAGCTTCCAAATGTTGTCACAGATAATGAAACTGGTTGTTTACTAATTGAACTGAATGATTTCAGTGTGGACAAGCAAGTAACAGCTCTCTGTGACAATTTTGAAGAAAAAATGCGCATTGACACAGAGTTTTGGTCCAATGTTTTAAAATTGGTTTTGCCAACCAAAAGAACCCAGTTTTGTCCAAACTGGTCAGCTCTCTTCTGACCTCATTCAGTGGGATTCTTATTGAGGACACTTGAGGACCATGTCATGGGTGACATAATGGAAGAGGACAGGTCCCATATGAACATAGAAAACTCAGAGGCTGCTGCAATTATAACAAGAGCTGTCAGAGGACAGCGCGCTCTACTTTTCGAGTTCTTGACATTATAACGTAAGCCATCAAGGGGGAATTGTTCATATTCAATAATTTATTTGACGATCTTTCAAAAATTAAAAAAGGAAAAAAAAAATAAAAAATTTGGGGGGGGGGGGGGAGTAGGCGGGGGTGAGGGGGGTATAATGTGGGGTGTGGTAATTTCTAAGATGATGTTTAAAAAAAATAAATTGAGGGGGTGGGGGGTGGGGGGGGGGGGGTAGGGAGTGGGGGGTATAATGTGGGGTGTGGTAATTTATTAGATGATGTTTAAAAAAAATTGGGGGGAAGGTTGGGGGGGGGAGGGGTTCTGGGTAGGGGCGTGGGGTATTGTTTGGGTGGAATCCATTGTGGTATTCAGGTAAGTGTTGTTTTGTCAAAGTAATAATAAAATGTGATCATAAATAAAGAAGTTATGGCAATTTAAGCAAAATATTCAATTATCTTAGTGTAAAAGGAGCCATAATTATGTCAAAATGCTTGATACAGTGGTCTGCTCTTGTTTATAGGTTGGGGTCATGTTGGTAAACAAGTATGCAACATATAAAAGCAATATGTCAAAGGATATGGGAAATATTTGGGGTAGTACGCATACTTTAACATAGATTTATCAATAATATGCATATTCTAAGCATAAAAGGGGCAATAATTATGACAAAATGCTTGATAGAGTTGTCTGCTCTTTTTTATAAGTTGGGGTGATGTTGGTAAACAAGTATGCAAAATATAAAAGCAATATGTCAAAGGACAATGAAAATAAATGGGGTAGTACGAAAACTTTAACATTTGCTGCATATTCTAAGTGGAAAAGGGGCCATAATTTTGACAAAATGCTTGATAGAGTTGTCTGCTCTTGTTTATAGGTTGGGGTCATGTTGGTCAACAAGTATGCAAAATATGAAAGGAATATGTCAAGGGACAATAAAAATAATTGGGGTAGTAAGAAAACTTTTGCACGCTAACGCTTACGCAGATGCCGATGCCAGGGTGAGTAGGATAGCTCCACTATATATATTTCATATATAATAGTCGAGCTAAAAACTGCACTAAAGCAAAAGGGAATGAAAACACACAACATGGAAATCACACCAGCCGTGAAACAATCAGTGATAAATGCCTATGGTACTTACCAAAATCATCTTCAGGCCAAACAAGATGTGTTTGTGAAACACAATGTCCCCCTATATGATGTTTGACATTGTAGGATGACCTTGACCTTGTAAAGGATGACCTTGACCTTGACCTTTCACCTCTCAAAATGTGCAGCTCCATGAGATACACATACATGCCAAATATCAAGTTGCTATCTTCAATATTGCAAAAGTATTCATAAAATAAGCGATTTGGGCCACATATATTTGACCTCTGACCTTGAAGGATGACCTTGACCTTTCACCACTCAAAATGTGCAGCTCCATGAGATGCACATGCATGCCAAATATCAAGTTGCTATCTTCAATATTGCAAAAGTATTTATAAAATGAGCGATTTTGGCCACATATAATTGACCTCTGACCTTGAGGATGACCTTGACCTTGACCTTTCACCACTCAAAATGTGCAGCTCCATGAGATACACATGCATGCCAAATATCAAGTTGCTATCTTCAATATTGCAAAAGTATTTATAAAATGAGCGATTTTGGCCACATATATTTGACCTCTGACCTTGAAGGATGACCTTGACCTTGACCTTTCACCACTCAAAATGTGCAGCTTCATGAGATACCCATGCATGCCAAATATGAAGTTGCTATCTTCAGTATAGCAAAAGTTATTGCAAAATGTTAAAGTTGGCGCAAACAGACAGACCAACAGACAGACCAACAGACAGGGCAAAAACAATATGTCCCCCACTACTATAGTGGGGGACATAAAAAAGCTCTTGCTGAAAAAAGAAGACAAGAAAAACTTGACCAATCCATTCAACAATTAAAACAAGAAAAAGCTATAAAAAAAACCTCTAGTCTTGTTTTGTTAAAGAAACGTGTTGTGAACAAAGTTAGCAAGAAAAGGAATAGCCATTCAAGTGACTCTTCAGAAAGCAGAGCGTGGAAGCCAATTAAGACTGCAAAGTTAATGTGCTGTTTACACAACTGATATTGTGAAGTGCATGCTCTAGTTTATAATGAATTATTTATGCTTGTGTTTTGTTCATTCAGTGTTACACAAGAGCTGTCACCATAGGATGACTTATGCCCCCTATAAACGCTTGATAGAAGTAATGAGCTTTTTCCAAAAGACGGACAGACAGTCCGATCACTATATGCCCTCCTTCTGGGGCATAAAAACAGCGGACACCATGCTCAATGCTTAAAACGCACTAAGTGACCCCGTGACATAATACAACAACAACCCCATGCGATTGTTCACCAACGACAACATTGGCCCCAACAACAACCCCATGCGAAGGTGAGTGTGGTTCTGATAAAGAATCGTCTAAGCGCAAGAAGCCAGGAACGGGCAATAAACACCCTCGATATTAGTCAAAAGGGCGTTCCAGTTATCGGCCTAGAAAGCGGAAGGCATCGACGTTCAGCTCTGACATTCATTTCTATAAATGCAATGTCCAAAGTATGAAATAATAAATTGCAACGTTAAAAGGTTGTTTGTGTATTTAAAAAAGCATTCATTCAACAATAAAAAAAATAGACAATTATAATTGCATCTGTACCTTTGTACAGACGGACGCAGCTGACAAAAGAACATTCAGGTGTTAATGTGGCAAAAAAAGTCCACTATTATATGCGCTGATAATAGCCAACTTTCACTGCAACGAATCGGGTCGTGTTTCCTGAACTGACAGCCAAAGGTCTAGGTATGATAATCGTTTAATCACATCACAGATAAACCTTAGGACATAAACGTATTCTGAATAGGTTTGATCCTCTGAAAGAAAACTGCAGACTCGCTTTTATTGAGTCTGTTCATGAGTAGTAGTGAAAATTGCAACACTACTCATGTCCCCTTGAACCGGCATAAGCGGTATTCAGTTTTCAACAAATACAAGTGCTTACACTCATGATCTCGAAGAACCTGAAGATATGTAATAACACATTAGTTAGAAATTGTTTGTTTCCTTAGATGTTACATGCCCATGAAAAAAGGCACCTGTGCTAAGATTAATAGAGCTTTTGACTTTGGTTGAAATGGATGAGGAAGTCTTGGCGGTAAGATAAAATTGGTTCCCGATTTCCATAAAAATCTCAGATTAGTAGAGAGAGGTGAAACAAAGATTTCCGCAGGGATGGGTTATAGATACAAGTAGCTAAAGACTACTAGTTGAATTAGGGTCCTTGGGGTGTAATTTATAAAGTTGTGAATCTATCTAATACCGGTATATATTGCTTGCTGCTTTTTATTTACTTTGCTTGGAGCCATAAATGTTTTTAATGTATTGTCTTTGGTTTCGTGTAGGTCGACCTGATAACCGGTCTGTCTCCCTCCGCATCGAATGGGAAGAGGAGGAGCTCGTCAACCTCATCAATGAGAGCTATCCAGTACTTGCTGACAAGCAGTTTATGTTCATGATTGGTGCTGCTTGGAATCGCAACCTCCCCCTCCCCCAACTTACTACCCATCGCATAAAAGATGCAAGAGCGAGTAGACTGGCACTCCTCTGGGTCCTCCCAGCAAAGGGGGTCACTGTGAGGTGTCTTGTTTCAAGATATATTGTATCAAACCCTGATAACAAAAATTAAAAGGGATCACCTGTCTTGTCTGCCTGTCGGTCTATCTGTCTGTCTGTCTTGCCTATATAATTTCTTACCAAGTCACACATCTTTATTTTCTATCAGCACTCATTTATCAATATTTATGTATGTTTTAGGCTTGTTTCAGTGTCAGGTATTGTTATATTTAACTGTATTGTTATATATTTCAGGCAGCAGCTGAGACTGTGACAGACACACCAAGTGAGGTCGTAGCAACTGAGGCTGACGAGGAAGAGGAGACTATCATACAGGTGAATAAATGGGGCAAGAATATTTTTCAAAAGATTGAAATAAAAAGCAGTATGATGCCAACTCCTGTCCCAAAAATCTGCTTACCAGCAGTAAGAAGGTGGGATTCCCCCATGTTGCTGGGGGCAGAATCCAGGTTGTCATCGATGAAGCAAGGCAGTAAACGGCCAGGTCAAGATTCTACACTTGTGATGCCCAGACCCAGCCCTCAACAGCCTACTCACATTATTTATTTATTTATTTTTTTCATGCTATTTGTTCTATTTTATTATTTTGACATTGCCCTTTTACCTTAACCAAGGGAAGTATTTTTGAACTAGATTGTTATGTCTTAACAAAACATTTTGCATTTCCATTTTAAATACTATGATTCAACGCATCAGTGGTAAGCAATAGTTTCTATGTACAATAAGAGGACAAATAATTTTAGATTATTACACTTATTAAACTTAATTTTGTTAAATACATTTAAGGTGTTCATTTGTAATATATAACAAAATGGTACTAATTTGGATTAACCATGACATCCTGATTAAAAAAGTAAGTTATATGCAACACTTTTAACGCATCATTTTTAGGGAGGGATATATCTATCCTGCCCTCCTTAGAGGAGATAAAGAGATTGCCAAGCAAAATGGTCCTCTACTGGTTAAACTCCACCATTGTCAGTATTTGTTGCCATAGCCAGCGTTATAGATAAGCTGCGTATCAGCGTAATATACGCATTAGAAATATCAAGATACGCTAAATTAATCATTTCCGTGCGTACATTTAAGCAAGCCGATCTGGACCTATGCAAATGATGTAAATTCTCTGCGTACAACGTAAACAAAAAATATAAACAGCCGATTGTCTTTCGCCAAAATATGAGACTGGTTATCGTAAAAATTAGAGCTAATTTTTGCGCTGGATTGTAAATATAGTTAGCCAGTTGGTATGAATTTTCTGTATCATCTAGACGCATGGTAAATTTAGTATTGTTTTTTTAACAGTCAAGCACTTATGTGTTTATTCACATGAAGAGGTCAAAAAACTTTTCAAAGTAAAATTGATTCTTTTTATACGGCAAAAGTTGTATCGAGTAAAAACATTGTACTGCCAATACTGAATTATTTAATTTCCTCTGTTTTCAAATAAAAAAGGACACAATTAAATGCTAATAAAAGAACTGTTGAAAGTTAAGTGTGTTCAGACCTAGTGGCTTAGGAGGAAAAAAACAAAGGAGGAAAAGGCTCATGGAAGCCTTTAAAGCAAGGACAGTTAAAAAACAAAAAAATCTTTAAGAAACCTACTACTATGAAGGAATACACATTGTTAATGGTTTATTGTGTTTAACATGATTAAAGTAGTGTGTCTATACCCCGGCTATATTCTTGTTTTACTTTAAGCAAAAAACCCTTCAAGCAAGGAAAAATGTGACCATCTACCCCCATGCTTTGAAAAGTGGGGGTATATACCCCCATGGGTCAAAAATTATCTATAACGCTGCATAGCAACCAGAATTATTGACTTAGGAACAAAATTAATTGACGTGCATATCTCCATATTGCCATCAGTCCATGTTTCAAGTTTTATGAAAAAATATTGAGAACTTTTAAAGTTATGACAGGATCCAGAAAAGTGTGACGGACTGACAGACAGACGGACAGACAGAGCGCAAACCATAAGTCCCCTCGGGTTTCACGGGTAGGGGACAACAAGACCAGCAGGAGATCAAGACAATGTTGGCTACCTTGATACAAAGCATGCACCTGTGGGGTCCAGGAACTTCCAGAAGGAATTAACCTTCCAGTGAAACAAATGGTGGATGTGGATGATGTTCGATCCTTAGAGGAGATTAAACAAGACTAGCGGGAAATCAAGACCATGCTGCCATGGCTACCTTAATACAATGCATGCATGGACCTGTGGGGGTCAGGAACTTCCAGAGGGAATTGACCTTCTGGTGAAACAAATGGAGGTGGTTGATGTTGAGCAGAGGCTTTGTAATAGAGCCACAATATGGGTATGTACTGTCAGACTGGTGTGTTGAAATTCTCTGTAGAATTATGTGTATTTATACCGCAATCTCAAAGTTGTCAAAGCTTTTGCCCTTTTTTTTTCTGAATATTTTTTCCTCGCAGGTGAACTAGTTATCCAATGTTGGTGGGTCCTCTGTAAAACTCATGACAAAGCGTCTAATGGCAGGGGTCCTTGAAAACCAGTTGGCTAGAGGTTTCAACTGGACTGGGTGTAGAAAGATGTCCTTTCAGTTGTTGAAGCTGTGTTTGACTATTTTCTACTTAAGACACTTTATAAGAGCATAAAGTACTAGTCAGCAGAAGTGCAATATTTTTTTTAAACGGTTTTCATGCAGTATACGAAAGTGTGTGTTTGTTGGGAATGTGAAAGTCATCATAAATAACATTAAAACATGGAATACGCCTGCTACAACTAGTGTGTCACCAGCAGCTGCAACAGAGGAGACCACAAATGAGGATATGTTATTAGATGCAGGTAAATTTGTTACTTTAATTGGTGATCAAAATATACTGACTAAGTAAACAGTGCAATTCGATGCCCATATGAACCCCAGAGCAATCCTCACAATGAAAGCCACGTCTAATAAAGCAGTTCACTGTTGCAATCTTTTTTCAGACTGATGCGAGTTTATCTACAAAAGTTTCTTTTTTTTCGACCGCTTATAAACCTTATTGAACAGTGTGTTATTACATTGTTTTTGTTACGAATTTTATTTACATGGGGTTAATTTTCGTTGTATTTTTTACTTGTGCACCGTAAGATTGGTTATTCAATTTTTATTATGACTCGCTCAGCAAATATCAATATTTTCGTACACCAGTCAGTTAGTTGATCATGTGCTCTGATTTGCAATTCCCATTGGCTGATACAGGCAATGACGTATTGATAAATGTTGCCGCCATTTTGGAATGATGAATTCGACAAAGAGAGTTGTGTCGAAGTTAAACATTAGCATTCCGAAATTCGTGGATGTACTAGACAGTCATGAAGGACTGCATTCTAATATTCATAAGTCTTTCTTTTCACTTTAAAATTGATTTACAAAAGCTCTTTCTACTCTAGTGTCATTTTGAATGATTAAATCTTTTGGATGACAATGTTTTCCTTTTTTTTTCTCTTTATTATTATCATGCTGTTATTAAAAAACGCACACTTAATTTTAAATACCGGTATGTTAACACACTGGCTCGGATTGCAAAACATTGGAACTGCTTTCCAAACAACCAAATTCACAAAACCTTAGAGTAATGCATTGTTTAAATGTTTTCTAGCTTGATAAACAATGATTCTATATTGATTTAGTTTAGTCACTGATTCAATAAGCAATTGAGTAAATGGTCTTTAAGAATTTAGATCTTTTGGAAGTACACATGGTACTCAAGTTGTATATTGCTCTGCATGCCAAATAAAATAAAATAATTTTAATTATTATATTCACAAAGGTATGGTAATGTACAAATCGTCAAATGTCACAAATAGCAATTTATAAAATATTTTTGTAATATTTTAATATTATAGTAGATCTATACAAGACTATTGCCAAGCAATATAGTCCCCTTCCAGGTCCACCATTGTCAGAAATTCCACAAGTCAACAGCTTCTTTGAAATACAGGTACAATTTTATAAAGAAACACATTTTTTAGATGTGTTTTTTTTTCCAATTGAGCCATTTTTGCAATTATTTTTTTCCCCAAAATAAGAATTTTCACAACATGAAATTCCCAAAATGCCAGTGTGGCGTTTTCCCAAAGTAAAGCAAAAAAGGCCTGGAAACTTTTTCCCAATATCAGACATTAAAAGTCCTAAAATTAATGCAAATTAATGCAATTTCTTGTTGTTTTACAGACTTTTGGTGTTGCACACGGTATAAAGATGATGGGGTGTTAAAGGTCAGACGGAAAGAAGAGTTGGTGCCTGAATTAGACCAAAAACGCTGTGGCACCACTCTCGTCTTAGGAGAGGCATGTAGACAGCTAAATATAGGGACAGTATCATACATGCCATAATTTTTCAGACCAATTCCGGGACATTGAGTTAAATTGTCCGGGACTTTTGCCGATTTTCCGGGACATGTATAAAATGTAGCGATATTTATAGACATATGCATTTTTGGTACGTTTTTTTTTGTTTCGCATCGTTTATTGCAAAAGTTCGAAAGCCTATCCGAAATACACTTGATCTATTAACGTCAAATTAAACATTACTACTTCCGTTACTAGATACAAGCCACGTGTTTTCAGTGTAAGCGTTCTAAACAAAGATGGTGACGTCACTGCGTTATTGTTATTAAGACCGGTGTGTAACGCGTAGTTGTTGATACGCCTTTAGTAATCTATTCATTAATAACATTTATGTAATAAAAAATACAACAATACAGTACCGGTAGATCGTCAAATCAAATCAATGCACAATACATACAACCAATCACAATAAAACAAATACAACAAAACAGTACCGGTAGATCGTCAACTTAAAATCCGGACAGTCACACATTAGAAACGTGCGAACATAAACTGCTTTTAATTTTTCACTCAGCGATGTTGGACTTCAGATGTGTGAACAACTATCCTTTGCCCTTACGCAGCGGGAAATAATGACGTAGTAGATTAAAGTCAATTAACAACCACATTAAACAATGCCGCCTTTTCGGTTTGACCGCGAACGTGAGACAATCGATATGATAACAGGACCCCTGTTAATTGATCGATTTTGACACGTAGCGTAGTCTGCCTATTCGGGTAGGCATTGTCATGGAGACGCTGCAGATATACACAGATTCGAGGTGCAGTTAAGCCTAAGATAAGGTACATGTATATATGGATTTTGTCAATTCCGGGACATTTGACAGATTTCCGGGACAGCGGGACAAGTTCTTCATTTCCGGGACTGTCCCGGACAATCCGGGACATATGGCATGTATGGACAGTATCATTTACCCTGCCAATGTAGTGTTTGAATCAGGCGTGTACCATTTTAGTCTGTGTATTTATCATCATGTTTTCTCATTTCAAGTTATTGAACTGTTGAACTGCTTTAGAATCTTTATTAAATAGATCCATTTTAAGATTCTATTGCATAACTACTATGATAACTGGACTGATGTCAACTATATATTTAAAAGTATTTCTTACATAATGGTAAGTTTTGTGAAACAGGCCCCTGCATGACCTTTAGTTCATAATTATTTTTTTTCTAATCAATTGAATACATTGATTTTCATATGAAAAAGAACACTGCATAAGTTTAAAGTGATATTATGGGCATTTTTCACTGTTGAATTGTGCTGAAAAGAAAAAAGAACAGGTCAAAAGAGTTAGTTAAAATATTGTTAGTAAACAATATCTGCAACTCATCTTTCTTCCAGTTGTTTATAAAAAATATATATTATATTCGATATTTTACATGACTGGTGAGTCCTGTAAGCCGAAATAATCCGTAATACAAAAAACTGTCTTTGTGTCTTATGAACGAATCTGCACTAAAACGTAATTTAGGTTCACATCGTAAATCAAATTACTTCTGTCGTCAGTTGTCAAAACGAAAGTATGGTTGATATTCAAATGTATTTTTTCTTTCTTTCCGGGATATTGTTTTAGTATGTTGATGCTGCATTAACAAATATAAGTGAATATATAAGTAAAAACACCAAAAATAAACAACGGTTGCGATAGACATCTATTAACTGCTAGATGCCCATAATATCACTTTAAGGTAGATGAAGAAAAACAGCAAAAACTGAACAAAAGCAAAAAATCAAAAGCAAAAGGCTGAGTCTGCTAAACTTGGACTTATTGAAAAAAATCAGAAAAGAAAGGAAACCCAAAAGAAAGAAATTACCAACAAGATATGTGCCTGTCAGAAACACTATGTCTCCTTTTGCACCGCTTTGAAGCTATATATTTGACCTTTGACCTTGAAGGATGACCTTGACCTTTCACCACTCAAAATGTGCAGCTCCATGAGATACACATGCATGACAAATATCAAGTTGTTATCTTCAATATTGCAAAAGTTATCGCAAATGTTAAAGATGAAGCAATCAAACAAACACACAAACAAACAAACCAACAGACAGGGCAAAACCAATATGTCCCCACATAAAAAGAAACCAAAAGTGTCCTTTGTTTGAAAATGGAGGGAAGAAAACAAAGAATTTCTGTAGCAATTTTGGGGCATAGTTTTATCCGTAGAATACATGAGAGCATTCTGCATCATTCCCTGCCTGCCAACTACGACCTGAGGGAATACGAGGTGATTCATATGGGCCTGGGTAGGCTGTGCGTTTGGGAAAATAACCAGAGACATATAAGCACTGACAAGTTTAAGAAACGATTTAACAATTTTCTTAGAATACACAAGCCACAAGTTGTTGTACTTCAGCTCGGTGTGAATGACATAGACTGTGGGATAGGCATAAACTCAGGGATAGTGCCATAAACCGTGGCGAGTACATTAGAGGAGATTGGCATCCTGCTTTTGAAGGACTATAGTGTACAGCAGGTTATTCTATGTGAATTGTTCACACTTGCGAAGCCTCGAAACTTTAGCGTAGAGGAATACGAGGCAAAACGACCTTACACAAATTCAATTAAAAAGACATGATTGAAATCTCATCCATCTATTACATTCAGGAGTCACAGACGTATCTTCGATTTCCAGACACAGATATTTGCAGCCGACGGGGTCCACCTACCCAATTTGGTCAACATCGCTTCTACAGGTCATTGCGGCATGTGGTTATGAGAGGTGTGAAGAATTATACATTAAGTATTCTAGGGCAGTATATTTTAAGATATCTGTAGATCACTGCTTCCATTTGTTATGAAATCAAAGTCAATGCTGATCTCAAATGTCAAGAATATTGCTTATTTAAAACTGAAAGCAGTATAAGATATCAAGATAGATATAAGCAAGTATATTACATAATCAATGAATTAGACGATTCCATTGTTACTAAAATTGATTTCCAACTAGGTGTACATTTACTATAGTTTTTGTTTGATATGTCGCTACAGATTATAATAAAACAAGATAAACAAGACTATTGTCAAGTCCCCTACCGGCTCCACCATTGTCAGAAATTCCACCATTTTCAGATATTTTTTTATATATATTTGTTGCCAAAGCAACCAGAATTTTTGACGCAGGAATAAAATGAAATAACGTGCATAATGTCCATATTGCCATCTATCCATGTTTCAAGTTTCATTAAAAAATATTAAGAACTTTTAAAGTTATTGCAGGATCCAGAAAACCACCATTTCAGCAGTATTTCTAGTCTATTTGTTGCCAAAGCAACCATAATTTTTGACGAAGGAACGAAATGAAATGACGTGACTTTATTTGATAATTGCCTTTGCTAAATGTCAGAGTTCAATGTCAGAAAAAAAACAAACCTACCTACCTACCCACCCAAATTTTCCTGGGGAAACAAACATGCAAACAAATAATTTTTATACGCCCGTATAAAATACGGGACGTATTATGTGAAACCCCTTGGCGGGCGGGCGGCGGGCGGGCGGCGGGCGGAAGGCATCACTTTGTCCGGACTCTAATTCAAATTGTATTCATCCGATCTTCACCAAACTTGGTCAGCAGTTGCATCTAGTTGATATCTAGGCCAAGTTCGAATATGGGTCATGCCGGGTCAAAAACTAGGTCATAGGGTCAATAAGTGCATTTTCAAAGGGGCCATTTTGTCCGGACTCTATTTCAAATTGTATTCATCCGATCTTCACCAAACTTGGTCAGCAGTTGCATCTAGTTGATATATAGGCCAAGTTCGAATATGGGTCATGCCGGGTCAAAAACTAGGTCATAGGGTCAATTAGTGCATTTTCAACGGCGCCACTTTGTCCGGACTCTAATTCAAATTGTATTCATCCAATCTTCACCAAACTTGGTCAGTAGTTGCATCTAGTTGATATCTAGGTCAAGTCCGAATATGGGTCATGCTGGGTCAAAAACTAGGTCAAAGGGTCAATTAGTGCATTTTACTTTGTCCGGACTCTAATTCAAATTGTATAAATCTTATCTTCACCAAACTTGGTCAGTAGTTGCATCTAGTTGATATCTAGGCCAAGTTCGAATATGGGTCATGCCAGGTAAAAAACTAGGTCATAGGGTCAATTAGTCCATTTTCAACAGCGCCACTTTGTCCGGACTCTTATTCAAATTGTATTCATCCGATCTTTACCAAACTTGGTCAGTAGTTGCATCTAGTTGATATCTAGGTCAAGTTCGAATATGGGTCATGTCGGGTCAAGAACTAGGTCATAGGGTCAATTAGTGCATTTTCAACGGCGCCACTTTGTCCGGACTCTAATTCAAATTGTATTCATCCGAAACTTTTAAACAACTTTTTATCCTGCGTCAAAGTGGTATGGGGGTATAAGTCACATTCAGTGACAAAGCTCTAGTTCAAGTTGAATTCACCAAACTTGGTCAGAGGTAGTATATAGATTATATATCAGTCAGGTCTGATTGGAGACATGCAACCGATTAACACATGCAATATTTTTATGCAATATTTTTATCCAGTTTTATTTTGCGATATTTTCATCGGGTTTATTTTTTTCGCGATTTTTGAAACGAGTTATTTTTAACAACATGTTTATTGGTAAGTTTCATTTTTCCTTCAATCTAATCATGATTTCCACAGGTACATGAGTTTTTCACTGTGCATGGGTACTATAGAAAGGCAACTGTTTATCATTGTCATCAACCTAAAATCAATTTTTTAAATTGATTTTATGCTTATACACAAGGAAATTTTCAATTCTTTCTCATATCATCGAAAGAAATGCAGCATTTCGTCAACTTTATCGTTACTATGTCTTAAAGTATATTTTTAAACAGTCGTCTTTCTAAACAATGCAGCTTCAGATGATGTCAGTTCAGAATGTATTCTTGTATATCTCAGTGTATACTATTGCATGCTGAATGGAATATATTTTCTAGCTTTTATTAGTATGCGTTTGTGTGTAATTGCTTCTAATTTCAGTACCACTGTAACTTACCTGAACTCTGCATTGTTCCATGACATACCTCCTAGAGCATTCTCTAACTGTACCTAACACATTCTGCTCAATTTCAAAGAAAAAGATGAAACACAAAATTTCACTTTGAATAATGTCATATTTTTTCTTCCTGATAGCCATAGTAGTAGTTAGAGAGTGCGTGGTGTACCCGGTTAACACTGTAGCACATCCACATTGCTAGTTCTTCATTAATCATCACATGTATTCCCATACCTAACCACTTTCAGCGCTTCCCACATTGTTAGTACTTCATTAATCATCACATGTATTCCCATACCTAACCACTTATAGCGCTTCCAAATCTTTGATGTTGTCTTGTTCCTCTTTTTACTGTACCTCTTTGATCAAATTAGTTGGTGGATTTTCTGCAGTGGCTGAATGTCATGGGGTTTTTATTTCGATTTATTCATATTTCAATATTAAAGGTATGTGGATTGTTTGTAAAGACCATTTAAAGACACCTATTATGTTTCATCCTGCACCCAATTAGTAAAGATAAATAATCTGATAAAAATGAAAGTACACTTTTGAAGCTCAAAATACATTGTATCAAAGTAGTCTAGATTTTATTTAAGCTCGTCATCACCAGTAACCATGTTTCCAAAACTATTTGTAACTTACAACTGTTTGCTCTAAATTATGTTTGGTAATTATATGAATGCACAGTATTTAGATAAAATCATACAGCCACATACCTTCACCAACATGTAGTATAACCTTGCGATGCCAGGACTCAATATAACTGTACTGTTACATGGAAGCATGTCTTTTAAATAATTATGATTGTAATTTAGCTTGGAGTCTGACTCTGTCTATTTGAAAACTTACAAACCTAGCTATAACAGTGAATATTTTGGCTGTGCTTTTGGCATTTTTTAATAAACACATTCTTATGAATGGTAACCAAAGTCATAATTCATTGAGATTTAGTCGACTTGCTCTTATTAACCACATATACTCTTCACCTTCAGTATATTAATGTTGAGTTCTGGTGTTGGTCACTGCTTTATGGGTGAGTGTTGCACATGCTTCGCATCTGCTTTCAGACCATGAATTCAATTAAAGCAAGCTGCGAAGAATTAAAAAAGATAGCGCTCCAGATGACTGGACTGGCAACAACAATATCTGTTGGAGGGATGACCAAAGACAAAATGACCATGTTAAATGAACTTAATGACAGTGTCAATTCACACTGTAACCTAATTGTCGGTGCATCAGGAAAAATAAATCAAGCACTGGACGACAGTCATGCAAAAGTTTCATGTCTTAGGAAAGACCTCCAGAGTTCTAAAAAGGGGAAATTTGATGTGGACGAAAAAAACAAAAACCTACAAAAACAACTTGATGAGATGAAAGTCGATCTCAATGACAGTAAACAATTACTAGATGGTGTGTTAGATGAGAACTTTGATGAGGATGATTCTCTGATAGTCCATTCAGAAAAAGAAGAGCAAGACAGGAAGAAAGAAAGTGATGCAAGGAAAGGAAAAGGCAAGAGGCTAAGGAGTGAAGAAGAAAAGAACAAAGATGATACAGACAGTGTCCAGATGGAACAAAGGAAAGTAAGAAAGATCAAGGAAAATGATGGTGCCACGACTTCCACTGATGGAAATGATAAGCTGCAGTGGACATCCACACGCATTAAAGGAGATGATCTACAAGAGGAAAAGAGTGATGATCCTGGAGATGAGGAAGAACACTAGATTAAAAAAAACTTTAAGAAGGATGTTGAAAATTTAAAGAATGAATGTGGTTTTAGTCAAAGAATGACTTTGTAGTCTTTATAAATAGAAAACTCTGTAATTATTAACATCCTTATGTGTATATATTGTTTAACCATACCTATAACCATCTGTAGTGCTTGGTGACCTTTTGTAATTCTTGTTGTGTTTTCCCCCGGTAATATTATTGTGGGCTTTTGATTTCTAATATGTATTTGTTTAAAAACTCATCACATTTTTTTTTTTTTTTGTAATGTAAAATTGAAAATTGAAAGCTAAACCATACACTTTAATATTTGTTTGCCTTTGAAGTTAAATGCTAACTATAACCTTTAAAAACTTAAAAAAAAATGAATATTACAGTTAATTTTTCTTAGGTGAGTGGAAATAGAGTGATTTGTTATTTGCTCTTTGTTTACAAACTTAACATTACGCACTCAGAGAACAATGTATAACAGTATGTTTTTCTGTTTGAATGTAACAACTTCTTTTATGACATGTTCATGAATAAAATAAAACTGGAATTTGTCAAATTCCAGGTTGAGCTGTCTGATAGTTGAAAGATGCCAAAATTGAAAAGGAAATCTCCTGGTCAAAACCAACGTGAAGATCAATTACGAAAACGTCAGTCTCGTAATGTAAGCTATTTACAATAATTTGGTATTTTGAATAGAATGTATAAATACCCTCTTTGTTCATCTATTTTTGTTAGAAGAAAATGCCACCATTTTGGTCATTTTCATGAATTCTTAGTTCTTGTTTTATTGTTATTTCAGCAAGATGCAGATGATAAATTCCGCAATAGACCTGCAAAAGTCAAATCCGTTCCACAGTCCAAATGTAGGGTAACGCATACATTCAGTGATGAACCAAATGCCGCAAGTGTTGGATCTGTTGGTCAGTCCCAGGCTGATATGGTAGGTACACCACAACTTTACAGACTTAGTACAAGGAATTTAACATACTTAAGGGCAATTGATTTATATTAGATCCAAACTAAATGCATCTACATCTGGTGATCACCTTTTGGCTTGCATCTTTAAATGTTTTCTGGAACTGCAAAAATACATT
This sequence comes from Dreissena polymorpha, assembly GCF_020536995.1. Lineage (NCBI taxonomy): Eukaryota > Metazoa > Mollusca > Bivalvia > Myida > Dreissenidae > Dreissena > Dreissena polymorpha. The sequence goes on along the minus strand of NC_068355.1, from coordinate 133,811,679 downwards.
GCCAAATGCCACCATTTGGGTCAAGCACTTGATTTCATGTCGCCAAAATTTCACCCTTGAAATCACATTTTTTCATACCCAGTTCTTGTTTTATTGTTATTGCCGTGTGCAGGACTACATGAATACTGGTTCTGTGATATTTTGAATAGAATGTATAAATATTCGCTTCATGTCCAACTGTTTTTTTTATGGAAATGCCACCATTTTAGTCAATTACAAGAATGCTTTGTTGTTATTTTAGCAAGATGCAGCTAATGCATTCCCCAATAGACCTACAAATGAGACATCCGTTTCTCCGTCCAAGTGTGGGGTAACGCATACATTCAGTGATGAACCAAATGCCGCAAGTGTTGGATTTGTTGGTCAGTCCCAGGCTGATATGGTAGGTACACCACAACTTTACAGACTTAGTACAAGGAATTTAACATACTTAAGGGCAATTGATTTATATTAGATCCAAACTAAATGCATCTACATCTGGTGATCACCTTTTGGCTTGCATCTTTAAATGTTTTCTGGAACTGCAAAAATACATTGCCAAATGCCACCATTTGGGTCAAGCACTTGATTTCATGTCGCCAAAATTTCACCCTTGAAGTCACGTCCTTTAATACTCAGTTTTTGTTATATTGTTATTTCAGTGTGGAGGATTACATGAATACTCGTTCTGTGGTATTGCTGCTGATGACGTACTTGAAGGAGATATAGACATAAGAATCATGGATTACACAAGCCATCTTCTGCGAGTGCAATTCCAATGTCAGTACGGAATGCTTGCGCCATCTTATTTGCACTGTCTAGTCACTAAGGGAGAGGAAATTCCAGTGAAAATTCCTGCAGGTGTGAAAGCCATCCAAATGCATTATATAAGTGGTCATTATGTTTTGTCAGCTAGAGAACATCATGGTGTGCATGTGTTTGATAGTTTACCTTGTCAAAATCATTTACATCAAGTGATTCCGCAGCTTCAGTTGTTGTATGAAAATTTTGACTGCAGCAGAATTAGATATACAACTCCACAGCATCAAGGACCCACTACACTGTGTGGGATATTTGTTGTAGCAAATGCAGTTTTTCTGTCTAACAATATGAATCCTCATGATTACAAATTGATACCAAGCAAGATGCGCTCTTACTTTAAACAGTGTTTGATAAATAGTGAAATAACAGTGTTTCCGATTGAAGAATACTCTACACTATTGCATTCATACATTGTGGACCAAACAAACAGAAATAACAGTACAAACAAAAAATTCAGCCGTGAAATTGAAGCAAAGTTACTTCCTCCTAGTAGCGATACAGCACAAAAAAGACAAGATCTGATATACAGAGATCATGAAAACAAACTTAGAAGAAAGAAAAGGGAAAACAATGCATACAGACATCAAGAAAATGAATCCAGAATAGCTAAAAGACAGAATGAGAATCATAAAACGTCTGAACATTTGTCAAGGAAGGAAAAACATAGTGATGAAAGTTATAGAACTAATGAAAATATGAAAAGAACCAAAACCAGACAGGAAACGAGACTTGATGAAAGTTTTAGAACTAATGAACACTTGTCAAGGAAGGAAAAACATAGTGATGAAAGTTATAGAACTAATGAAAATATGAAAAGAACCAAAACCACACAGGAAAAGAGACGTGATGAAAGTTATAGAGTTAGTGAAAATGTGAAAAGAAACAAAGCCAGGCAGGAAAAGAGACGTGATGAAAGTTTTAGAACTAAAGAAAACTCGTCAAGAAAGGAAAAACGTAATGATGAAACTTATAGAGTTAATGAAAATGTGAAAAGAAACAAACTCAGAAAGGAAAAGAGACGTGATGAAAGTTTTAGAACTAATGAAAACTTGTCAAGAAAGGAAAAACGTAATGATGAAAGTTTTAGAAATAATGAAAATGTGAAAAGAACTAAAACCAGACAGGAAAAGAGAATCGATGAACGTTTTAGAACTATTGAAAATGTGAAAAGAACTAAAACCAGACAGGAAAAGAGACGTGATGAAAGTTATAGAACTAATGAAAACTTGTCAAGAAAGGAAAAACGTAATGATGAAAGTTTTAGAAATAATGAAAATGTGAAAAGAACTAAAACCAGACAGGAAAAGAGACGTGATGAAAGTTTAGGACTATTGAAAATGTGAAAAGAACCAAAACCAGACAGGAAAAGAGACGTGATGAAAGTTTTAGAACTAATGAAAATGTGAAAAGAACCAAAACCAGACAGGAAAAGAGACGTGATGAAAGTTATTGCACTGATGAAAATGCAAGAAAAAAGAAAACAAGACAAGAAAAATGTGTTGACAAAAGTACTCTGATAGAAAGATTCCATACCACAGTAAAGCATGGCCCTGTTCATGTATGTGAGTTGTGTCATCAGCTGTGGTACAGACATAGCATTTGTAAAACAGACAGTAAGTTTAAAGGAACTACCCTGAAAGAAATGATAAATGAAGTTGTCCACAATACCAAAAAAACATGTGAAAATCTATATACATTCGACCGTAGTGAATCTTTGATATGTAGAACATGTTTATCTTACATCAAGAGAAACAAAATACCGCCATGCTCTTATCTCAATAAAATGACATTTCCGAAGCAGGGACCTCTGAAAGACCTTAATGTTCTTGAACAGTTGATAGTAGCTCCAATACTTCCATTTCTACGCCTTCATCAAGCCAATGTCGGAAAGCAGTATTTCATTAATGGAAATATTGTACTTGTTCCATCTGATGTTAATAACACTGTTACCAGTCTTCCAAGGTTGGCCAATGACACTGGTGCCATAAAAGCTACATTGAAGCGTAGACTCAGATACAAGCATCATCTATACAGCATGAATATTCGCCCAGAGAAACTAAGGGAAAGCATATCTTTTCTTCAAAAGTCTGCAGATCTCTATCAGAAACATAACATAGTTCTAGATGAAAGTTTTGAAGAGAACCTTGTGATATCAAATGATGAAGAACATCATGTGAATGATAATAATCCAGTGATTGACAGTGAAACAGAAGGTTTTGTAAATTCAGGTGAAGCAAATGACAAAGAACAATCAGATGAAGATCATGTTTGTCCAGTGATTGATACTGAAATCAAAGATGTAGCCAATTCAGCTGAAGAAAACAGTGATAATTGGAGTGAAATGGACAATTCCGAAGAACCACTGGATAGTCCAGGAATTCAAGATACAATGCTGAGTGCACCAGATTTTGTAGAACCTTCAGAAAAAGATTTTGTTTACAACTTTGCACCAGGAGAGGGCAGAACACCAGTCAGCATATTCCTCGAACAAAATGCGGAAGAACTTTCCTTTCCCTCAATATTCTGTGGCAAGGCAAGACCAGCCAACAATGAAAGATCAGTTCCTGTCTCATATTCTGAAATAGTTCGCTCAGAACTTCGACATTGTGATAGAAGGGCAGCATTCAACATCGAAAACGTGTTCTTCAAGACGAAAAAGTTGCAAATGAAGCAAATTATTGACATGACTCAAATTGCTATTAGAAAATCAAAAACTAAAGGTCAGAATATCACAGCAAAAGATGTTAAGGGTAACTCAGCAAAGAATTTCATCTATCACGACAAGGCATTTAAATTCATGGCAAGTTTAAGAGGATCTCCATCTTACTTTCAGTCAGTCTCAAAAGATTTATTTTCCATGATCCGACAACTTGGTAAATCTACATTTTTCTGTAGTCTGTCAGCAGCAGAAACTAGATGGAAGCATTTACTATGTATCCTGTCCCAAATAGTAGACAATAAACTGTGCACTGAGGATGAGGCAGCTAACTTCGATTGGCCAACTAAATGCAGGCTTATCCAAGCAGATCCAATTACATGTGCTCGTCATTTTGACTTTGCTGTCAATAAATTTATTCGGGAATTCATGCTTCACAAATCAAACCCAATTGGCAATGTAGAAGACTTCTTCTATAGGGTTGAATACCAGCAGCGTGGCTCCCCACATGTGCATATGATGATCTGGTGTAAAGATTCTCCAGCATATGGAAAAGATGCAACAGAAGATGTCATCAGCTTCATAGATTCACATATTACATGTGAAAAACCAAGTGAAACAGATACAGTCTTGACAGAGCTGGTTAAACTACAGACACATCGTCACAGTCATACTTGTAGGAAAAAGTCAAAGAAAATCTGTCGATTTGGATTTCCAAAGCCTCCTATGGATCAAACTTGTATCCTTGAACCATTTTCCCCAGCAGAGTGTGAGATATCTGAATTAAGCAAGCATCTTTCAAACTGGAAAAGAGTTAATGAGAAGCTTAATTCTCTCCATGATACGGATACAAACTTGCTATCATTTAGTGACTTTTTAGATTCATTGCCAATGTCAAAGGATGAATATATCTGTGCAGTCCGGGTATCTATAAAGACAACTACTGTCTTCTTGAGGAGGAAACCATGTGAATGCCGCATAAACAGCTACAACACGGATGTTTTGAGAGCATGGCGAGCTAATGTTGATCTCCAGTATGTATTGGATGTTTATGCTTGTGCGTCATACATTGCAGCATATGTAACAAAGTCCCATCGTGGAATGAGTGAACTGTTGAGAAATGCTGCCTCAGAAGCACGGAAAGGAAACATGGAAGTCAGGCAGCAGGTACGTGCAATAGGCAATAAGTTCCTAAATGCAGTTGAAATAAGTGCCCAAGAAGCTGTGTATATCTGTCTTGGTCTACCGATGAGAAAGTCCTCAAGACAGACTGTGTTTGTCAATACCTCACCTCCAGAAGAACGAGTGGCTCTACTAAAACCATCCCGTGAACTAGAAAAGTTAGAGGATGATAGTGAAGAAATTGAATGCTGTAACATGTTAACAAGGTATGCCAAACGTCCAAAAACAATGGAGTCAGTTTCCTTAGCTGAATTTGCTGGAAACTATGTAACAAAAAAGAAAACTATTGTGAAGCAAAGAAATGTAAAGTCTGAACTAACAACTGAAGGATTGCTGCCTGAAAGAAACCTGTCTGATAATGAAGACAACTTGTCTGAAGATGAAAAGGAAGACAGCAACCAATATAGAAAACTGAAGACAACACGCATCATTCGTTATGTCCACTTTAGCCAGGATACTGATGAGGAAAAGTTCTACAGAGAAAAATTGATGTTATTCTGTCCTTGGAGGAATGAAGAGCGAGATTTGATTGCTGGCTGCCTTTCTTACAAGGAAAGATTTGAAAGCATCAAAGAACAATTAGAAGAAGAAAGATTAAAGTATGAACCATATAGGGTGATGGTTGATCAAGCAGAAAAACAACGAAATCAAGAAGAAGATATGCAGGACATATGGGATCAGATTGCACCTGTTACAGAAGACACAGATGGCTTTAGAGATCAGACTGTACCACCTCCTGTGAGCTTAGAGGACCAGTATGATATTGGTCAAGATCTTGGATTACCAACATCAACATGCCATCAAGAGGAGATCAACAAAACATATGAAATGCCAGATGCTGAATATAGGAAGCATATGAGGTCATTGAATAGAGAACAGATGAATTTGTCTATGATACTATGCACCAGTTAAAAACTTCAGACAAACCATTGTATCGATTCTTAAGCGGCGGTGCTGGATGTGGAAAGACTCATGTATCAAAAGCCTTATATCAAATGACTGTGAAATACCACAATAGCATACCAGGAAAAGACTTCTCTGCTAACCCAGTTTTGCTAATGGCACCTACAGGGAAAGCTGCCTACCACATAAGAGGGAGTACCATTCACAATGCCATGAAGATAGCAGCAAATCAGAATTTAGTACACAGGTCATTACCATCAAGTACACTGAACACATTCAGAAATCAGCATGGTGATATTAAGATCATCTTCATTGATGAAATATCAATGGTTGGCTTTCGTATGTTCAATTGTGTCCACCAGCGATTACAAGAATTAAAGCAGTCCAAAGAAGATTTTGGGGGCGTGTCTGTTGTTGTGATAGGAGACCTCTTTCAACTGAAGCCTGTCCAAGACTCTTACATATTTCAACCTCCTGGTAGTTCATATCTGCCCCTAGCAACCAGCTTATGGGAAAAACATTTTCAGATGTATGAACTGACACAAGTGATGCGCCAGCGAGAATCTCTCAGTTTTGCTCATTTACTTAATAGACTGCGAGAAGGTAACCAAACGCCCAGTGACCTTCAAAATCTGGAGAGTCGGGTTGTCAGTAGACAGAGTTCCTCATACCCTCACGATGCACCGCATTTGTTTGTCACCAACGAACGTGTAGATCTCCACAACTATTCAGCTTTACATGCCCACCAGCAACCAGTTCATGAAGTAAAGGCCGTTGATAGAATTGTTGGAACTTGTACAGAAGAACTAAGGAAAAAAATTCTTGATTCATTTGCACAAAAAAAGAATGACCAATTACATGGTGTTGTAACATTGGTTGAAGGTGGTACATATGATTTGACTGTTAATATGGATACAGCTGATGGCTTAACCAATGGTGCCACTTGCACGATTATGAAGATAGACCGTAGTAGCCAAAGACCTGTTGGTCCTGTTTGGGTCAAATTTCAGGATAAGGATGCCGGTCACAGCTTACGAGCAGGTTTCAAATCTAAGTCTCCTGACAAGACTTGGACGCCTTTGATGCCAGTTTCAAGACAGTTTCAGGCTGGATACAAAGGTGCTGCGCAAGTACATCGTCTTCAATATCCTCTTCGACCTTCAGCTGCTAAAACAGTGCACAGATCACAAGGCGACACCTTACAGACAGTCGTTGTGGATCTAACATCAAGTAGAAAATGGGATCACATGCATTATGTCGCTCTTAGCAGAGTTACCAGCCCAGATGGTCTACATATTCTAAACTTAGAGTCCATCAACGCAAAGGTCAAAAAGGAAATGGAGCGGCTTAGATCTAACAAGTTAAAACCAACATTACAGTTCCTGTACAATGTTCCCCTCCCCCACAAGATTGGCTTTCTGAATGCAAGGTCACTTCACCGCCACATTGAAGATGTAAGGTGCGACTTCAGTCTGCAGTGCTGCAATATCTTCTGCTGTTGTGAAACCAGGTTTACAAGCAGTGACACAGAGCTCAACACATCCATGACTGGTTTCTATCAATATAGACAGGATGCACCTATGACAACAAATACCAGACCAGCCCATGGTATGGTTGTATACAGCAAAACACCGGTGACTCCACTTGATGTTTCCATGAAAAATGTTGAAATGATTTTAGTGGAAATTTTTGACACTCAAGTCTTGTTTGTCTACAAACAGCCCTTGACAAATAGTGCAATGCTGCTCAATGCACTGACTGTTGTAGTAAATGAGCACATGCAAGGTCGTGATATTGTTATACTCGGTGACTTCAATGTTGATTTCAGTAAACGTTCACCCCAGCAAGATGCCCTGCAGAAATTTGCTTCAGACTATGGCTTACAACAACAGCTCTGTGTCCCTACCACAGACTATCACTCAACAATAGACTTGATCTTCACGAATATTATAAATGCGCAAACTGGTGTACTTGAAACGTATTTCTCAGACCACAAAGCCATCTGGATTGGGATGTAATCACCCCAGCAAGATGCCCTGCAGAAAATAGCTTCAAACTATGGCTTACATCAACAGCCTTGTGTCCCTACCATAGACTATCGGTCAACAATAGACTTGATCTTCACGAATATGATAACTGCGCGAACTGGTGTACTTGAAACTTATTCCTCAGACAACAAAGCCATCTGGATTTGGATTTACAATCAGAATGTAAGTTGAATAAAAGCATTTATAGAGACCCATTACCTAAAAAAAAAGCAAAATCCATTTATTCCTTAAAAAGGTTTCAAGTATGTGTTATAGGTTATTGTAACTTACATCATGTCCATTATCATCGCAATTGACCCAGCCAAAATGCCTTATACAGGTTTATGATTATCAATTTAATACACCTCATTTACATTTATCATCCGCTGAACACTTATCGAACTTGATAGCAATAAAAACCGCTATAAGCATCTTATAAAGGTGAATTACAGACAGCCTTGGTATTCATGCTGATATAAAATGTAAAAGCAAACAGTATTTAAACATTCAAACCAAATATTTATTTCAGTTTTTAGGGAACTAATTTCAAGATAAGTAATATCAGTACAGGAAATACTGCCATTCTATACCTATGTAGGTCTAAACAATTATGATTTAAATATTGTGTTTTAGAGAACAAATGAGACTAAGTGTACACTTATTGATATCAATGCATATATATGAATATATCAGTTATATAAGTTGTTGTTGTTTTTTTTGCTTATTTCCAAAACAAATACATCAATCATCAGTGTATCATCTCCAATGGCACACGAATCGGGCGTATATTGCTCCGTCATGCGGCGCTCTTGTTTAAGGATGGCCTAACTAATTTATGTGTACTGTAATTAATTTGTATATACATCAATCACATGGTTTGATAGTATTGTGGCTTAACTTTGCTATAAAAATTCAAGTCATTGCGAGATGCATTATATCAAGACCGCGTTTCAGGAATTGTCGGATACAAAAAAAAAGCGGACTTGCTAACGTTTTGATTTGAACTCATTTCAGCTCAAACATGCCCCCTAAGAAAGGGAAAACAGCGGTGGTCCATCGACGATGTCAAAGAAGAAGGCGAAAACAGACTCACATACAGCTACAAATAGTATAAACTCGAATGACCCGTCTGTAGATCTGCCATAGTCATTAGCACTTTTCTATGGAATTCCATAGAAAATATTATGGAATTCTACGGAAATCGATGGAAATCCATGGAATTTGATGGAATTCCATCCACTTGCCAATTTTCCATCTGAAGCTGTTATGGAATTCCACGGAATCTCGACTAAAATTCCATGCATTTCCACGGAATGTATGGAAAACACCATGGAAAGTTGGCCATTTTTTTTCAACGGAAATCGTTATGGAAAATAACTTATACATTTTCTTGGATGGAAATCAATGGAAAATAACTTAGAAAATTTTCGCAGGTTGTCTGAAATGTATTTGTAGTTTAATACATGTATGAATTTATTTGCATCATGTATTTTGTATTTAAAAGAAAATGCAATAAAGATAATTATAAATTTGTTCTAGAAATTGGAACAGTTCTGGAACTGTTCCATATTTGTGTTCTAAAACCTATGTTCTGGAATTGTTCCAAAACAGTTTTTTTAGAATAAATCCAGAACATTTGTGGAAAATGGCTTAGGACTGAAACTGTTCCAATAATTTCAAGAACCTTTTTAGAACATTTCAAGGACAAAATATGGTCAAAAATTTCTAAAAATGTTTTAAAATGTAGTTCTAGAACACATCTAGAACGCTTTAAGAACCAGTAAGTTCTACAAAAGTTCTAATGGGGAATAAGAACACATATAGAACACCTTACACTTACAAATAGCCAAATAGACTTCATAGTAGCGACAGCAGCAGCAGCAGTAGTAGTAGTAGTTGTAGATGTAGTAGCTGTATTAGTAGTAGTAGTTGTTGTTGTTGTAGTAGATGTTGTTGTTGTAGTAATTGATGTAGTAGCAGTAGTGTTTTTATATCAGTAGAGGTTGTGGTGGTAGTAGTAGTAGTAGAAGTAGTAGCATTAACAGTTTCTGTAGCAATAGTAGTAGCAATAGTAGTAGCAGTAGTAGCAGATGTTGCTGTAGTAGCAGTTGTTGCTGCTGCTGTTGCTGCTGTTGTTGTTGCTGCTGTTTCTGCTGTTATTGTTGCTGTTGTTGGTGGTGGTGGTGTTGTTGATGCTGTAGTAATTAAAGTAGTAGTTCTGCAGAAGTAGAAGTAGTTGTTACTTTCAAAGCAATTTCTACAAGTTTAAATTCCTTAACCCTGTCCAAGTGGTATACACACTGTTTTTTCTCAATATCAAACTCAGCCAGTCCAGGTTGTCAAATGACAATCTATCTGATAAGCCAAGCATGTGTTGTACATCAGATGTTGGGTATGTTTGCTGCAAATCAATTGGTTATAAGATATAACAGCCTTTTCTAATTGGCTGAATTCAAATACAGAAAGTTTACATGTTAGATGTAAACATGAAACATGGTGGACAATGTACTGGTTTAACTTGTTAAAATAAAGTTAAAAAAATTTAACAAACAGAAGAGTTCATTAGTTTTTCCATTAAAAACACTTTCTTAAAATACTTATGTATTTATATCATTTGGAAAGTGACATGAAATATTGCTAAAGAGTGATGCATACAGTGTTTGAGCAGTCTGTCTAGGAATAGAACAACAAATGAAGGTTTGTGATTTTTATTATTTCTAAATATTCCTTTAAATTTAATCTTCTTATGACATTATTGTAGACCTTTTTATGTGATATTTGAGGTTTTAGTATGGCAAATATTAGTTTAAAAGCAGCTGTCACCCAAATTTTCATTTAGTGGAGTTTGCAGGTTGAAAAAGGAAGTAATAAGACCTATGTGGAGAAATTAATAACGTTGAATGTAGTATCGGAATTTTATCATGCAAGGTTATGGAACTGCAGGCCAAGGAAGTTTTGTACTGTGCATGTTGAGCACTCAATGCTCATAAATGGTGTTAATGTTTATTATTATCCCCCGCCATAGGCGGAGGGATATTGTTTTGGCGTTGTCTGTCCGTCCTTCCATCCTTCCGTCCGTCCGTCTTTCCATCCGTCCGTAGCCATATCTTGGAAGTGCTTTGGCAGATTTCACTGAAACTTGGTATGAGTATGTACAACATGTATATGGATAAGAGGATGATGCATGCCAAATGGCATTGTACACCATTAGTTAATAACAGAGTTATGGCCCTTTGTATCTTGAAAAAATGCTTTTTTGTGTGTCCAAGGCCATATCCTGGAAGTGCTTTGGCGGATTTCATTGAAATCTGGTTCGAGTATATATATGGATAAGAGGATGATGCGCGCCAAATGGAATTGTACACCATCTGTTAAAAACAGGGTTATGGCCCTTTGTATCTTTAAAAAATGCTTGTTTGAGTGTCAAATATAAAACTTATGTGTCCAGAAGCATGTTGGCGGGGGATATCAATTCAACGTATTTGCGTGTAAATAAAAAATTAAACCAATGGAATTGGTTTTTAGGTATCTGAGTGTGCATTTTCATACCAATAGAATTACACATCATTCTAATTATAGCAATAATGAATTTGTACTAATCATACCATCAAATTAAGTTATGCTTAGTGCTTTGTGATGTATTCACTTCGTTTTTAGTTCTCTTTCTAAAGACCATTTAACAACTTAATATTTAAAACAATTCATGAATTACGTTCCCTATACATTTTCATTATGTGCTTTAATTACCATTGACCAGTTGATGGAAGATACTGCAGAGTTTGGCAGGGAAATAATCCAACAGCAAAGCGGCTCTTTAAGCGCATTTACCTAGAGGACTTACAGGGCCACAAATTCATGGTAAATATTGTCATGCCTTGGGCTAGATAAGTTATTTAATGTTAACCACCTGAAAGTATTTTGTCTTTTTGGAATTCAATATATTGGTCTAAGTCAGTTACACTTTTCTGGATCCTGGGATAACTTTAAAAGTTATAAGTATTTTTTCATGAAACTTGAAACATGAACAGATGACAATAAGGACATTTTGCACGTCATTTCATGTTGTTTATAATGCAAGAATTATGGTTGCTATGGCAACAAATATATTTAACAAACTTAAAATAGTGAAGTTTAACAGGTAGGGGACCATATTGCTTTGCAATCTCTTGTTATAGTTTGAATGTAAATAACTCTTTGCTTTAGACATTTTTATGATTTTTTATTCTGTAGAGCACATGTGAGCAGTATACAATGTACCTCATACCAAAAAGGACCCGGAGGCAGTGACTGGTGTTCAATATTCTCAGAAGAAAAGGAAAATGGCAGTGGAAGACTTGGACAAACATTTTTAAAAACTAGCCTCTGTGTTAAGCCTGGCAGTCTGTGGCTGGTGACATGTTTTATTTTGGTTACTTCTTGTATAAAAAAGACCAGTTATTTATTTTGTGAATTGTATTTTGTGTTTGTTTTTTGTCTTAATTTATTTGTTGTTTTTTTTTAATTTAGGAATTTGAAACGTGGATAATTGAATTAAGTCCATGTTCAACAGTACTTAGCATAGTATAATAAATAACAAATTTACAACAGTTGTTAATTTGTTTTGTATTATTATTAACTATGCTCAGTACTTGAATACTGGCTGTCTGCATGGGAATTTGTTTTCTAGAAAGTTGGTTTCAGACTTAAATATTTGAAGTTAACCTTCGAAACTTTTCTAGAATTGTACTGGAACACATCAACTATAACTGAACTTCTGTTATCATACAGAAAGTGTTGTAGAATTAATAAGGAACAGTTGTTGAACGTTAAAATTTATGAGAAAAAACTCTAGAACAATTGTGCGTGATGTGTGTGTGCATGTAATTGTGTGTGTTTATGAACATATGTGAGAAAGGAAGTATACTTGTCATAAGAGAAATGTAAAATTCTACTTCTATGTTTTATATTGTGCCTTTTATAAGTTTTTCTTTTCTCACTTGTATATGCGTGCATGTTTATGGATGTGTTTTTGAATGTGTGCATGCATGCCTATGGTTAAGAGAGTTGGTACTTTATGAAAATGTAAAACCACTCATTTTTGAATATGTACTGTGACTGCATGTGTGTGGTTAATGATTGATGCCAGATCTTGTTCTTGTTTAACTTCTATGATGAAACCTTTAGTTACATTCACATTTGTTTTTCAAAATCAATAAAATGCCTTTGATCTATAATCTGTTTTTTTTCTATTTTATTCCAGCTTTTTAAATTTAAATTCCATAGCTTTTCACGGAATTCCACGGCATTCTGTGGAATTCCACGGCATTCTATGGAATTCCACGGTGTTCTATGGAATTCCACGACGTTCTATGGAATTCCACGGCATTCTATGGAATTCCACGGCATTCTATGGAATTCCACGGCATTATATGGAATGCCACGGAATTCTATGGAATTCCACGGCATTATATGGAATGCCACGGAATTCTATGGAATTCCACGGCATTTTATGGAATTCCATCCCATATCAAGTCCCCCTTCTGTTTTTTTTTCACTTTTCCATTGATTGCATGGAATCAGATGGAAAGTTAGTGCCAATACTCCACGGAATTCCATCTAACGATTTCCATAGAATTCCATATGATTCCACGGCAGATCTACAGACGGGGACCCTGCCATTTTGGAACTAACAGACAATACCAGAAATAGGGCAGCAAGACGACCAGTCGTTGATACGCCCGGACTGTCTGGGAACCAATCCCAGGCTGCAAACGCGGCCGATTCACAAATTACGAGACAAATTGGAAACCAATCCCAGCCTACATTAACGATGTAGAAACCCAAATAACAAGACAAATAGTAGACAATATTTCAAGTAGACAGGAAAATATATAGTGGAGAGAAAAATATCTTAACTTTTGGGAAAAAAACGTACACCAGACATCAACTACAATGGATGATTATGAACAGCAACTAAATGATGGGGGGAAACAATCAATTCAACATGAGGGACAGCGGGTCTCTATGGACGTGTTTATATTGAACATTTTTCAGTGTGCTATCTATAGTTGTTTTATATAGCATGATCAATGTTTGTTTCCAATTAAATTATTGTTCTCGAAGAAGGATTTGCCATTTATTTTGAATTTTGGAGTTTTCTACAGGTTTCTTAATTTGTGTTATGTAAAATATTTTGTTTGTTTTGTTTTGCAAGTACTTGTTCTATGAATGATGTTTGAGTACATGGTGTGTTAACTAATAAAAATAAACATATAGTCTGAAAATACAGCCAAATATAAATATATATATATATATACACATACCTTTGAGAAAATAGATTTTCACTTTTCTTTTCATATAAGTTTTTGATGTTTCCTTTTGAATAAACAGTAATCCTCGAATATTGTCTATGTCTTTGAATACATGTTTTTTAGTACAATTTGTTACGGATTCATTAGAAAGATTTGGTACCGATTTGTTTACGATTTTGTACCAATCCATTCATAAGTATGATTTGGTTTCGAGTTATTTATGACTTTGCACAGATTGATTAGTATGATTTTACACCGATTTGCTTATAATTCGATAACAATTCATTACGCCAAGGCATTGCTTTGCGGATTATATTCCGATTTATTAACACTTTGTTTTATGATTGATTACCGATTTGTTTATAATTTGATCACAATTCATTATGCCAAGGCATTTCTTTGCCGATTCTGTTCCAATTTATTAACACTATTTGTTTATGATTGATTACCGATTAATTAACTCATTTGCATGTGAATTCAATCAGTAACAAATCATGATCAAATCAGTGATTTGTTCACGATTTATAAGACCGATTCATTCAAATCTTTTTTTGTTTGAGTAATTGGTTTGCGTGTGATGCAGCTAAGAACTGCCCAGAAAAAAAGTAATACGCTATGTTTGATCTCATAGATATAACTTTTGATTGTTAATAAACACTGACCACAATCATGCCGTAAATCTTTTTTATATCCTTGTTATACAGATTCTGAAATATTCAGGAGTTAATAAATAAATGTAATAACATAAACAGAATTTATTACAAGAAATATTAAGAAAAACGTTTGCCCTTTTCCGGCTCCATCCATTGTAGGTCAAAACATGACTGTATTCAAAGGTTATTGCCGAGACCAATCGGCAATAGGGACTGTTATAGAAGTCTGCTTTTATACCTTATATAAGTGATCTTAATGAATTTACGGAAACAAGCTACTCTACAGAACACTGTTCAACTACACTCACTATATAAAGAGTGAACTAAGTTTTCAGGCAGAGGTGTTCAACATGGCGCATTAGGAAGCGACCAAAAAGGGCCTTTATAGTGAGCTGTAGCGAAGTCATGTTGGTCTCCTCTTTGATGAATTTTAGATAAGAGAAGATTTAGTGTACAACAAACATACTGGAGAATTGATCGGGTATTGTAACCTTGGAGAAGTTGGCTATGAATTGTTATACTTCGAAAATTGTGTTTTCAATAAAGAACAGTATTTAGCAAAATACTACTAAGTAGTCATGATAAGGAGCCTAGCTAGCAACTGGTGCTTTCTGCTCTGTGGGTTTGCTACTAAAAGTGTCTCAGATGATTATCTGTTTCCAATAATATGGAAGACTGTCACTGCTGTTGAGACACAGTTAAAACTTCAAGTTCTTTTTTTAACTTGTGATGGAGCCTCAACAAACCGTAGATTTTTTTTCCTTGCACAGAGTGGATAACGAGGGCATTGTGAACAAACTCTCAATTCATACAATATGACAAGATATATATTTTTCATTTCGGATGTCCCTCATTTATTAAAAACAACAAGGAACAACTTCAGTAATTTGTTTGCTCACTAAACATCCAAGAAACTTTGGTGGAACGGTATGGACATTTCTTGGATCCATGTTGTGACACTTTTTGAAGAGCACTGTGAACTGCAGTTGTACAGCCCCTGTCCCAAATTAACCAGAAGCCATATTGATCTTGCCTTGTACAGTTACATGAAAGTAAATCTTGCAGCTCAAATGTTTAGTGAATCTGTTGCCATTGCTTTTGGAGGACTTGTATGGTACAGAGTTTAAAGAGACTGTTCTGCTCATATGCCATATGAACAGATTTTTTGACTGCCTAAATGCGCGAAGCCTGCTCGAAGGAAGAAACAAACGAAACCCGCATTTATATCCAAATAAAAGTATAAATGATGAGCGGCTAGTTTACTTCTCAGAAGAGTTCTTGTCATATTTACGAGAGTGGGAAGATATGGTAAAAAGCAGACCAGGAAAATTTACTTACTACGATTGACAATTCTTCTGAGCCATCAGACCATGACAGGACTAAAGAGGCCTGTTTTCTCAACTTGTTAATGTTAAATGCAGGAGCAGAGTATGTATTAACACATTTGTTCAACCAAGACCCGCTAAAACAACATTTTGAACTCGACAGGCATAAAAGTGGAGCCAACAGTAACCCGTCAGTATATGAAGTGCAAAACATGATGACAACAATACATGCTGTTTATGCACAGGCAATTCCACCCAAACATGGGAACATACAACAAAATGAACATGTCTTTGATGTTGACCATTCAAAATAACCACGTCGTATTTCGCATAGAAAATGATAAGCCTGTTTAAACATATGTATATGTACATTGTATCAGTAAAGGGCTGTCTATAATTAGCATATCTTGATCAAACTTAGTGTATAAAAATTATAATACATTTATGCTGATTATTGACTGTACTTAACTGATGCAATGTACATGTACATATTAGTTTACTAGGTTGTGAGTGCAATGCACTTATTCCTAATAAATTTCCTTCAGGGCTTCCCTTTCTTTAGCCAAATTAGCATAGATGTATAAACAATATTGAATTTTTTGCGATTGTTTGGGCTTTAAGAAGGCAATGATGCTGTCAAAAATGTATGCTTTAAGCCAATTGTTTTAACTTGAAGCCATTGGCTAAAGGCCATAAAGCTCACCTACTATTGGTCTAACCAAATGCCCTGTGATTACATAGCTTGAATGAACTAAATATTTCTGAGCACAGCTAAATAGACTGCAAGAAATGTGCCCTAGTAATACGTCTTTCAGTTCTTAAGAAAAATAATGAGGAGATTCTCAAAGTAAGGAAGATTCCAATGAGTTTGTTTTAAGGTGTATCAGAGAATTAAATGCTGACATAAAACCAATCATTCAACTGTTAGAAAAGGAAAAAATTATGCCACATGTTGGCAAAGGATGACACCAAACCACAACATGCAGAACTCTAGTAGGAGTGTCAACGTCAGCTGATGTGACTGAATACCATTTCACATTCCAAATCATGCATGTTCAATTACAGATAATCTGCAGAATGATATACATGAAAATGTAATGATTCATGAAAAAGTTGAATGTTGTTGGGTATGTTGTGGAAATAGAGATAGTCAAAATTTGCAAAAGCATTAATTAATATCACAGAGGGTTGAGGGAGTTTTCAGAGTCATAACCAGGTCCTGGTCCCCCTAGCTGGCTGTCGAGTTATGAATTGATATCAAAGAGGACGCAGCTTATTTTTTATATTGTGTGGCATTACCTGGAAAAAAAAAACCAAGGGAAACTAGTGTTGGAACTGTTTGAAAATTGAAAAAAAAAATGCCTTGAAATTATTAAACGGTGGACATTTCAATCCTGATAGGAATTAACACGCAAAGGATGGTGGAGAAGGCTATCAGGCCCATAGTAATTATCGATGTATTTCCTTGGTGTACACAAGAACAATGCGCCAGTGACTAAACAAAGTGACATGTGTCCAAGCAAAAGTATGGAGGGAAGATAGTGAAGTATGTCATGTCTCATCATATCTTTGGAACGTGCCAATGGTGGCGAAGAAAACGAACAAGCCAGGTTGTACGTGCACATTACTTTGTCCACCATCACTATGTGAGTTTACTGGAGTGTCAGTGGTGAGAAGGGACTCAAGAAGCTTATTGAAGACGGCAGGCCTGTTGAGATTTTAGAGGGTGATGGAGATAATAATTTAGTAATTTGCGTGAAAAGGAACTTAAACCTTACACTACAGAAACTTTTTGATAAAAATCATGTCAAGAACATTTTCATAATGAAGAACTCAGACTGTCAGCCCAGGGTCACCAATATCAAGTGGGTGTTCGAGACACTTATTCCAAACCTGGTGGAGTTCTTCAACAAGAGCACTGCATAACGGGTCCTAACGCTCTGCTGCAAAAGCTTGTCAGAATTTTTTTATTTTTGTTTAGAGGTCACAGTGACCTTGACTTTTGACCTAGTGACCCAAAACTGGATGTGGCGTGTAGAACTCATCAAGGTGCATCTACATATGAAGTTTCAAAGTTTAAGGTGGAAGCACTTAGATTTTAGAGCCAAAGTTAAGGTTTTAGCACGACGCCTACGGCGGACGACTGACGGCGAGCTGGCTATGACAATATCTCGGGTTTTCTCCGAAAACAGCCAAGCTAAAAATCGACCATGAAATTCATGTTTTTATTTTGTATATAATAATAAGTTAAATGTTATCACTATTCATTGATGAAGCTATTTTCCTTGTAACTGGTATGATTGAATGTTTTAATGTGACATATTTCTTAATTTTGAAATATTTTATTTGCCCAGTCACATGTAAAAGTCTTTTATATATTGAAGAACGCATTTCATATGGAATTTCAAAATAGGTTAGCAATTACTTACTGCACTTTGTATGTTCCATGTCACGCATGAGATGAGATGTATGTATGTTTATGAGTTTATTATAGATGGATAACCTTGATGTGACGTTGTTTTAAGTTTGATTCTTATTAAACATTTTAGTCATAATTTCATATTAAGGTAGCGCACCTCTAATGGTCACATATCCAAATATAATCTAATTAATTATTTTCTTAATCAGCATCATTTCACTGAACTACATGCAAACTTGTAGGCATGCTTTTTTTAAAAATATACCGATTTTTTCAAAACCACCCCCACGCTTGGCTTTTGTCCAGTTTATTTTCACCCCTGGGGTATATAAAAGTTCCATAATTCACTCAAATTTCCAAATATGGGCATGCAGTTGGTGTGTACAGATGTTGTAAAGGTGTTTAAAGTTTAAACAAGATGAAATAAGTATTCTTTTACAGACATTTATTTTTTACAAATTTTTATCTATGGAAGAGCGCCATGAAATGTAAGTGATTTCAGCCAAGTAAAAATTGGGTCGGTTAAAAACAAAGTGTCATAAAATTCAAAATAGTATCATTAAAGTCATATTTTAAACTTAGATTTTATAGAAACACTATATACAGCAAAAATACCAAGAAATAGACAGATTTACCGTTTACTTTTTGAAATGAAAATAAAAATGCAACATGCATGGTTCGTATTTTCAACAGTAAATCACCCAATTTCGCCATAACGTTGTTTAATTTTAATAATTGAAGAATGTGCATAAAAATTGCAACATATTTAACAATAAATATAGCTTATATGCCATATTAAATCAAATTACGTTAGAAAATAAATAAAACGCGTCGCAAAAAAGTATACATCGTCGGCAGGATTCGAACCTGCGCGGGAATATCCCAAAAGATTTCTAGTCTATCGCCTTAACCACTAGGCTACGGCACCTAATAGTAGGCTCTTCAACCTTCGAAGAAATCGCGGGAAATCATTAGAGGTGCGCTACCTTAATCTCTGATATGTCATTTTATGTGTGATTTTTTTATCATGAGGTGAGCATGTTCCTGGCCTGAGTCTAAGAACTGATGATCACTGATATGGACATGGTCAAAACATTGTCAGTTTAGAGACACGTTTGCTCATGAAGTCACCATGTTCCTCAAATGATTAAAAATCTGACTATGATAATCACTGATATGGACATGGTCAGAACAAGGTTGCAACATGGTCATTTTTTACATGTCATTGTTATGACTTTGAAGTGAACATAATCTAGATACCTGCCAAGAACATGTGTCTAGCAGATGAAATGGGACAAGATAGATGCAGTAACACCAGAGGACTACTGCAAATGGAACCTTACATAAATTAGATAATACATTTCTGAGTCAGATGAACTCAACTCTCAGCGAACTGCAACAAAAAGCTGTAATTGGTTTGAAAGATATGCTTTGAAAGATATGCCAGGCAATTTGTGTACCAGTGAAACAACAATCACAGCAAGTGACATGAGCAGTTTAAAGAGGATTTGCCCTCCTCTCAGAGTATACCATCAGAGCTGCACCTAATGTGGAAAGCAAAGGGGAGAGTTAATAGTGACCGGATGATTACTTTGCAGGACTCCCTAAGGTAATGTGATGT
Source organism: Dreissena polymorpha (assembly GCF_020536995.1). Taxonomy (NCBI): domain Eukaryota; kingdom Metazoa; phylum Mollusca; class Bivalvia; order Myida; family Dreissenidae; genus Dreissena; species Dreissena polymorpha. The sequence goes on along the minus strand of NC_068355.1, from coordinate 133,791,802 downwards.
ACAGTTGTATCCCAATATAAGAACTGTGTTGGGAATATTTTGTGTGTTTCCTGTTACATCATTTGAATGTGATAGAAGCATCAGTGCTTAAGGGTTGGTGAATACCGAATTTTCTCTCGTATAGCGCGCTCCCATGTTTAGCGTGCAGGCTGTTTTATTAATGCAAAAATGGAGAAAAAAATATTTAAAGGCAATAAAACCACTAAATCGGACCGAAAATGGCCGCCATTTTACTATTGCGCAATCCAATAATCTGGGGCATTGGAAAGCTTAATTACTGGTAAGCATTCAAAATAGGAAGTGTCATTATGATTAGGAGGATGGGTTGCATAGCACTATACTTTTCTGACAATTTTTTAATTTTCTAGCAACAGATTAACAGTCTGCATGCATTTTGTGTAAAACGTGAGAAAATAAGAATTCATGTACATCATGTCATTCTTCCTTGGGGAAAGCATGAGCTTTAAATTTGAATGCTGAATAAAACTTTGTGGCGCATGGGAAACAGTTGTTGAGACATGTCAGTATTGACGTAAAACTGTTAATCTATTATGTTGGACAACTTGGGTTATTGTTTGGCGTGTTAAACAGGCGTGAATGTGATGAACAACGAATGCGCCAAAAACCTGGACCAAACTGGAAAAAAAATTAGGAAGTCCCTGTTCACACCTACGGTTACCTGCAAAAATGACCAAATACCTTTACTAGTCCAACGTAAGCTGCCAATGTAGAAGTGCACATACACAGACCAATAAATGTTCACATACTTTATTCCAACATTTTATTTTATTGTTAATAACAAATGCGACACCGTTCACCGTTTTTGATGTTGGTGGTTTCTGACCTAGAGAGGCAAATGTTTTGGAGGTTTATTTGCTTTTTAAATTTCGATTTTTATACCATTTTCTTATCTTATCAACACTACTGCTGTGCAATATGGAACTACTGAAGATGTTTATACTACTGGTAATTTATCTAGTATGTTTACCAGATAGACATGGAAATCAACCTTCAATAATGTACCAGTATCCGGATCAGACAATTCCACTGTTCCTGCCTTTTCATTTGGTGAACTTGCTTACTTATAACAAGGGCTGTTTGTAAAACATGCATGCCCCCCATATGGGCTGTCCGTTGTAGTGGCAGCCATTGTGTGAATACCATTTTTGTCACTGTGACCTTGACCTTTGACCTAGTGACCTGAAAATCAATAGGGGTCATCTGCGGGTCACGATCAATGTACCTATGAAGTGTCATGATCTTAGGCAAAAGAGTTCTTGAGTTATCATCCGAAAATCATTTGACTATATCGGGTCACCGTGACCTTGACCTTTGACCTTGTGACCACAAAATCAATAGGGGTCATCTGCAAGTCATGACCAATCTACCTATGAAGTTTCATGATCCTAGGCGTATGCGTTCTTGAGTTATCATCCGAAAACCATTTTACTATTTCGGGTCAACGTGACCTTGACCTTTGACCTAGTGACCTCAAAATCAATAGGGGTCATCTGCGAATCATGATCAATCTACCCATGAAGTTTCATGATCCTAGGCGTATGCGTTCTTGAGTTATCATCCGGAAACCATTTTACTATTTCGGGTCACCGTGACCTTTGACCTAGTGACCTCAAAATCAATAGAGGTCATCTGCAAGTCATGATCAATCTACCCATGAAGTTTCATGATCCTAGGCGTATGCGTTCTTGAGTAATCATTCAAAAACCATTTTACTATTTCTGGTCACCGTGACCTTGACCTTTGACCTAGTGACCTCAAAATCAATAGAGGTCATCTGCAAGTCATGATCAATCTACCCATGAAGTTTCGTGATCCTAGGCCTATGCGTTCTTGAGTTATCATTCAAAAACCATTTTACTATTTCTGGTCACCGTGACCTTGACCTTTGACCTAGTGACCTCAAAATCAATAGGGGTCATCTGCGAGTCATGATCAATGTACCTATGAAGTTTCATGATCCTAGGCCCAAGCGTTCTTGAGTTATCGTCTGACAACCACCTGGTGGACGGACCGACAGACGGACCAACCGACATGAGCAAAGCAATATACCCCCTCTTCTTCGAAGGGGGGCATAATAATTTCGTCAATTTGAACACTGACATAAGCAAGAAAAGTAAACATTCATGGTGTTCTATTAACAGAAGAAACTTATTTCTTCCAATATGCTTATTATTATGTGGTGATGTTCATCCATGTCCAGCCCTGACACCCATTCATTTTTTTATTACTATGTCCAATAGCATATATATATTTTTTTTTGATAACCTTTATAAATAAAATAAAAAAAAAAATATTTTAAAATGTGTAATAAATTACGTATCTTCACCTTTATAGAGCCTTTAACACCAATAAGGTGTCCACATTTTCTCCCCAAAATTAAATCTGTTGGATTGTCTTTGTTATTTAGACTCAATGATTGAAATTACATTTCAAATTAATTCTTGTATATTTGTCATTGCTAATTTTCTATTGATAATCAAACAATTATTGTCTTTTTTGAAGATATTTCTTTTTGATAAATTGTCTAATACTTTCCAAAGACAGGTTCAAGAACACCATTAAGACAGACAAAGATGGGACTGTGGAACATCATTCTCACAAATGTCTTTAATATTTGTTGTCAACTTTGTTTTTCTCTTTTTTGTTATTACAGCTAGACAAGAATCTGTAAATAATAACATTTTACAGGTTTCCAATTGGAATGTCAATGTTTTTTGTAAAACAATGCTTCGACCAAAAGTGCAGATTCAAAAATCCAGCGGGTGCAATTGATGGATGTGTTATTTCATTTATTTCCTCAGTGACAAATGAAGCCATTTACCAAGTGAGCATCAAACATTTAACGAACGTTGCTGAAACATTATATTTAGGTCGCAACGTCAGAAACCATTACTGAATCTTGCCATAACGTTGCATACAAAACGTTACCAGGACACTTTATCATAACGTTACAAGGACGTTTCAGAAACGTTGTAATCTGGTCCCAACATTAGTAACCACTTCCGAATGTTTCTGCAACATTGCACGTGAAACATTGGTCAAACGTTTGAGAAGGATGTTGCAACAACGTTGCTTCTAGGTAATTGTGCACTCTTCAAGCGTCTGCAGTTTTTCTGCAGTATTCTCCCTTGAATTCAGTATTGCTGTTAGTTTTTTTCCTTGAATTCAGTATCGAAGCTAGGTGGAATGTATACTTTATTTTAATTCTTTTCCAAATTAGTTTACTTGTAGGACAACATAAACATTTGTTAACTATCGATCTGTTAACTTTTAACGACAGAATATTTAAATTAAAAGAAAAATTCAAACCACGTTGTTTAATCTCACATATTAACACATGCGCGAGGCATCAATTTCCGGTCTTTGTTTTGTTTTTCCGGCCAGTTTGATGAATGTTTGTGTGTAGAGCGATAGTCAGAAGATATATATAACCAGAAAATTACCAGTCAAATTCGAAATTTAAGTAAATCTGTAAATAAAAAACACATCCTTCTTCAAGAAACGATTGGTAAGTTTACATTACCTTATAAAAATACAGTTCCTGCATCGCATGAATGAAAAGATAATTTCTTGTAAATTTCAAAATTTCTATTTTTTTAATTTTACAGATCAGTTGCTTAAACTTAAAGATGCAAAAAAAGGAACTTTTACTCAAAATGGCTTGATAAAATAAATTGTTTAAGTTGTGTTATGCATTAAAATGGTAGAATATAGTTACAAAGTTTCAACAACAAAAAAATGTTTGTTTATTGTGATTTATGTGCATTGAAGTAAAAACTGAGTTGGAGCCGGTCAACAAACTATACACTTTCCTATGCTAATTACACGCATGTTCAAATTCTGTTCTTATGTTTTGCTGCACTTTGCATGCTTTAGTGTAGATTTTTTGTCATGTTTCTTAAAAGACAGTGCTGAACACTGTTTTGCAAGTTGTCGCAATGCACCAGTCAATTTAACAGGCTGATGGTACTGCCTGATAATCATTGTAGTTAACAGATTAAATTCAGTCCATGTGCAATTTGACCAACAGAAGAGAACCAAACCTTTATTGGAAAACAAATATAGCTGTATGAAAATATGCCAATTTGCAATAATTTCTAATGTGTTTAATTAATAAATTGTCTCGGTGACCTTTAAGACTTTTTGCCTTCTGTTCTTTACTTTTATCATTTTCCAAAACATCAAACTTTGACCAAATTGAAAGTGGGTCCTCTGCCTTCAGGTTATAAATTCCCTAGGGCATAATTTCAAAAGTTCTTATATGACATAGATGAGAAGATGAGACAAAAATTTAAATTGTATTGATAGTTGATACAATTAATCCATAAATCAAATATGATTGTAGTGATGTTTCTACAGTGTCATTCTATAAATTTTGGATGATTTAATGAGAGTAATACCTAATAAGAACTATAATGTAATGGAAATGTCAGAATATGCTGGATTAATCCAGAAAATGCCAGTTTCAACTCCACATGCATGGACTTAACTCATAAATGCTAGCATATTTGCCACCCTGATAACATTATTTATGTAGATGATGACTGGGTTTTTTTCCATTATTTTGGGAACTTAGCCCATGGCGTTGGAATTGGAAATTTTAATGGCGCTTTGATAAAAATTGGGGTTATTCTTTTAAAAACAACTTTGAATTCAATATTTAAATTCTCCTATAGGTACAGAGTAGTAGAATAAGTTACCAAGGTATTTCCTACCATAAGTATTATTCCTTTTTTGCTTTAGAAGGATGCTACTTTGGTGGACATTTTTAATATGAGTTGCATTTTTCAGCAAGGTTATGGATGATATTATTGGTATTAAAGCAGGCACTTCACTTTTGCATTCTTTTACTTAACAGTAACATCCTTATTTATTAACAGCCTGTAGTAAGTTTGGCAGGGATGTATCTCCAGAACAGGAGGAAAAAGACGCTCTGTTAGGATCCACGCCTGACAGATAGCAAGGTTCTGAAGGTTCTAGGAAGGGCTCACCCCGCAAGTTTACCACAGCACGTGAATTTGTTGGTTATTCAAGTTCTGGGAAGAGCTCACAATTTCCAATGTTACAGGAAAGTAAGTATTTATATTAACGTAGCTTTTCAAATGTTAAGACAAAACTGGCAGTATTATTTTTACTCGAGTAAAATTTTAACAAAAATGGCAGCCTCCAAGTTGTAAAATTTAGACAGTGATTTGTTGATCCTACACAGGCATAGATACACAGTATGTACATCTTTAAATTAATGTCATTTTTGTTCAAGGAATAAATGTCACTACCTTGTACTTAATGGTTTCATAACTAAAGAACTTTTTAACACTGACAAGATTATGTGTGATACCATATTTATTATTTTTGTTTTGACTAGGAGATACGATGGCTACTATATCTACGGACAACCATAAACCAGGACAAACAACACTCTGAAGAAGTCCATGAGACGGTTTGTAATAGTTCGCTATGTTGAAGCTACTCAGGCGTATTTTCTGGTTGGGTTTGTCTTCAGTGTTATAGGCCTAATTGTGCCGATATGTATTGTGGGGTAATGTTAATTGGTATTTGGGCTAAATATAGCATGAAGTCTATGATCATTATATCCAAATTTTATAGCATACGCCAAATTTAAAATAATGCAATATTGTTTACCAGTATAAGTGACTCTGAACTAATTGTCTTTCAACAATTTCATATAAACAAAGAATTTAGGATTTACACTTGTCACTGACACTCGTGCACATGTGTATTTACCGGTGTAGTTGAAAAACATCTACTATGTCATAATCACAAATTCATAAAATATCACTCATCCAAGAAGTGTAAACACATTTATTTTAATTTTCATTATAAGACTCGAACGCTGCCAATTACTGTGTATGAAACTCTGAGGCATTAGGCAATTTAACATAACTGTTACATATGGATATTGGTTGATATTTTATCTGAACGACAAAAAAATCAATGATGTCTACTCAATATCTTGTTGTCCGATACATTCTGATATGGGTTAAGAAAAGAAAGTTAAGTTTATCCCACCACCAAACACTCAATACAAGTTTTCACGTGAACCACAGTTCCTTCTGTCTTCTAACAAATTTGTCAAGAGAAGTTCAACACCTTTCATTTAACCTTGCATGCATTTTGTCCAATTTGTATCTGTTAAAATTATGCCTTGTATAATTTTGGAAACTTGACGAGATACACATGCATGCCAAATATCAAGTTGCTATCTTCAATATTCAAAAAGTTATGACCAAACTTCAACGCAGGTTAAAGTTTTGGGAAACACACATACAATGACAGACAGGCCGAAAACAATTTACCTCTGATCTTTTGATCCGGGGGCATAAAAATGTGTATGGATAATGTGTTTTGCCATTTTTTATTATGTCGAGCTATCAATCTTTTTCAAGGGTCATCAATGAAAGTGAACAGCAAAAATGAAACATGTGATGTAAGATAAGCAAAATTAAACTATTTTGGACGAAGTTGAAATAAAATTATACCATCTGCTGCGAATAATTACACGAAATTCTCATGTTACATAGATTTTCTTCCTCATAATAAAAAGCCCCATGAGTTTTGATATTTATTGTAAATGCTGCTAAAGATAATGGCAATTTCACCTGATACTAAGTAACTTAAGAGGTATAAATCTTACTAATTCTTGTCTCATTGAATTGTATTGCATTGAGTACCAAAACTAAAGAACATAGCACCACTGCACAAGAGTGTCTATCACAAGATGCAGAAGAGAATATATTGAACAGGGAATCATCGGATATCGATGTATGTAAATTTATTACGATTTTTGTGATTGCAGCACAGTATACTCATTTACACATTGTATCTAAGATTACATATAATTAAGATTTTGTTTTCAAGTGCTAGTATCCAACTGCAATAAAGAAATGAATTATGTTTTGTGTTATGTTACACTTAAACATTTTTTATGGATGTAGTTCTCCAACAACAAAAATATAACTTGTGATATGTTCATAATTTTTATATGATCTCACACACAGGAACAAAAAGGAAAGTGACAATGACAAAGACTATATTCCGGAAAAAAGGCGATGCATGTCAGATGAGTCAGTAGTTGTCGAATTCATACCAAACATTCAAAGATTTCCAAATAAGACAGCGTCAACACTAGCTCATGTTGAATCCTTACAATCTCGTGAACGTGACGAATCATCAACAGATACATACAAAACCAACATCACCATCGCTCAAACAAATAACAATGAATACAGACATTATGATAAGAGATTTTATTGCATGTTCTGCGAAAAGCTTCAAACAAAACTAAACAAACATTTGCTTTCGCAGCATAAAGATGAACAAGACGTGAAATTGCACACCGCGAAATTAGGTGACATAACGATATACACATTATAAATAACACAAGTAGATTGATCATTTTATATATAAAATATATACAATTCACTACGCATGCAGGAAGATAAAAGCTTCAACATACACTGTGAAGCAAGCTACTGAAAAATGGCTTATAAGGTTGGCATGGACCCTGGACGTCTATCAGGCATACCCCAAGCAGTGGATAAGTGTCAATGTCTGGAAGTTGCCTCAGGCCAAGGTTACCAAAGTGGACCAGGACTATGATTCCAACCGTAACAGGTTGGGATATCCGTGAGGGTATACCAACATTGAGATACGTGGGGAACAAGGTGCTGGACGAGGAAAGCTTGTTGGCTTCAAACTCGGATTATGATATGGACTTAGGCTCTGATCCAGGCAAGTTGCTTGAAAGTCCTCAGTCAAGAGTTTCTACGGGATCCATGAAGGAGCAGCCTGAGGCAAACCCAGTAAGGCTGTATCAGGGTGGCGTAGGAAGGGGTTTGTTGCGACTTGTTAGTCAAACAACGGAAATGCCGATCAGCCTCGAGACATTGTCATTGCAGCAGGGAGTGAAAACAGTTGGACTTTCTTGGGTTTCTTCACCCAGTGAGAGGAGCAGATTAATGCCTGTTAAATTGAACCGTCGCAGAGGTCGGAAGAATGTGTTGGGGCATCTTTGCTCACGGATGTTCAAAGACCTGCTGCAGAAGAACTGGTGCAGAGGTAAGAAGAATCTGTTTGGGCTTCCTTGCCCACAGATAGACAAAGACCTGCTGTTGAAGGAAGGAGGCAGAGATCCCCATTGTGGTTCGCCCATCCACGAGCGGAGTCTCTATAACAGTGTCTGAGACAAATCAGGTAGGGGATTTAATAGTAACAATCCCTGGAAAGCGAAGAAGGGAAGATGAGGTTCCTGTGAAGTCATCAGCTGTTGCGGCCAGTTCTGGTGCTATGAAGCACAATACTCTAAGAGTGTTTGTGCCATGTGTGGTCCCAGGATGTGCAGGTTCTACTGGATATCGGAAGAGGCATGCATACAAGTACCACAAACCGGTGGTCTTCGAGGAACATTTACCTGCATTTGAGGATGCAGTAGTAAGGAGACATGTGGCAGCACTGAGGAAAGCGGCAATGTGGCTCTTGAGCAAGGTGGCCACCCTCAACAACTTGGTCAAGCATGTGGCCATTTAGATGCTTCTCGATGCAAAGGACAACACAAAAATTTTAGAGGCCTAGAGGAAAGCCATGGACCGGATTTGCAATTTTCTAAATGTTAGGGCACGGGAACAGTATCAGTTGGTCCCACCAAACTGTCCTGCTGTATAGTCCATTGGAAGGCTTTAGTGCTCATTGCTGCATCCCTTGATGAGGACGAGAGGAAGTACTGAAAAGACACTTTCGGTGCTCCTGAGGGCTCAGAGGTGGAAGCAACCCTTGCCTCAGTCCCGGAGGCTGTTGACAGTCATTTTCATCTGGACAAATTGGCTAGAAGGTTGGGATTACGGACAGATGGCCCTGTTGGAGATATCTGGGAGATGGGACCAGTGGCGAAGGAAGAGAGAGTTTCCTTAAAAGGAGGAGTTGCAGTGTTCTGTGATTCAGCTACGTTTCCTTCGGATGCATATCTTGCCAATTTACCCCCATCAGTTGGCGTTGCTGTAAGGATCCACCCACATCTATCCAATCAGTCGCAAGACACCTTGGATGATTGGATTGGTCTCCTAAAATATCTGGTCGGGAAAGAACATGTCGTTGGGTTTGGAGGGATCGGATTGGATCTGATGGAGCCTGATAAAGATTGGCATCACCAGTTCCAACTGGTTGACTGGTTGTTGACAGCCTTGGAACAGCGACACGTCCTAGTTATCCACTGCCATGGCATGCCTGGAGACTAGTCCGGCAGCGGTCATGCTGTTGCTTAATTGAATGAAGTCCGTCTCTCACACAGAGGGAATGCACATGCATTGCTTCACGGGAGACAGTTACGTCGTGGAGAAGTGGCTGGAGGTGTTCCCGGAAACGTATTTTGGTTTTACCGATACAGTTGAAAGGTTCAACAGACACCAGCAGGAGGCAGTTACAGGCATCTACGAGAGTAGATTGCTCTTGGAGACAGATGCGCCGTATTTCCCTTTGCCGGGCAACAAGTGGTCGTCACCGAGCCAGATCCACAAAGCTGCTAGACTTGTGGCGGAACTAAGGAACGTGTCTGTGGAGAAGGTGTTGGCAGCCACTACTGAAAATGCCTTGAGACTTTATGGACTGCGGGCTTAATATTGTCAGATTCCTAGGCTTGTTCTGTGGTTGGTTGCATGGGTTTATTTGTCCAACAATCTAAACCATAGTTTTCGAGGACCAGGATACCAGTGAATTACTTGTTTGGGCTTCTTTGCTCGGCAAAGATAATTATAACCAGTACCCAACAATCATTAGGGCTTCTTTGCCCAATGAAGGAAGGAAATCATCCAGCTGATGCAGGAGCATTTGTTTGGGCTTCATTGTCCAACAAACAGTGGCTCCAGAGGAAAATTTGGTTGACTTGTTGGTTCACCAAAGGAAAAATAGGTTCAACAGAAAGAGCATGACATTTGTTAGGGCTTTGTTGCTCAACAAACTAAGAAAAGGCCATTAGTCACTCTTCCCCACATCTGGCTGGAAACTTTTCAGTTAAATTGAGAGAGAGTGTTGTGATTTATGGGTTTAGTAGATTGTAACTATGAGCAATTATTACGAGTGGGTAATATCGCAGGACCTAAATTCTGATTAAGCGCGAATCGCTCTCTTTCTAGCTTGGATTTAATGAGAAGAGACGTTTATTAACACAGTTCTTTACGAACATAATTTGTGGGAGCACTCATCTTTATCATGTTCACGTTCATTGTTACCAGTTTATAGTTCACTGTTATTAATACTTAGTTAGGCAACGACTTTTATGTTTCTTGCTTTACAAAACCGCAGATCCTAATTTTTGGAAAATGGGAAAAAATATATAATCGGAAAATCGTCTTTTTTTATATATTTTATTCCCAACCGCACTGAAAAACGAACGAAACGATAAAAAAAAAACGATCCGGTTTGAGTACGGTTGCGAATAAAATCAAGTTAGTACAATCAACAATTGGTTCACATATATTGCAGAGATTGGTATATTTTTCAATGTGACACATTACATACCAGTCCTTTTATGGGCTCTTCTCAAAATTTATTTCGGGTAAAAACTACAGACAATAGGAAAATCAGCGTCAGTTAAATGTCGACCCCATCAAAATTTATTTCCGAGTCTGTGACGCAACTATATTGTTTAACATGTTAATTATATTAAACAAACCCGATATTATCGTAGATAAAAAAGTATTACCTTGCAATTTGATAATTAGTATAAATAATCCAATAAAACACTGCCATTATTTACGATATATGTGTTTAGGAATTTTGTTAAAACGTCTGCCATAGTTTATAGGAACTGTACATTAAGTTTGGAAATCGAAACAAATCGGTATATCTTGGAAAATCATTGATAAATGTATTTGTCGTTTCAATGCTTAAGGCCGAGTAATTTCGGCAAATCGGAACTCAACTTGCGTAAAACACTAGCTCAATTAACCGTTAAACTCCGCCTCAGTTCTCTGCAAAAGATTCGAAGGCGGAGCTATGAACATGCTATTATTAAATTGGAGGATTGCAATTTAGAAACAGACACACGATTGGTTCGGCATGTTGATTGCTAGACAAAGGAAGCCAATTTTGTCGGCGCGAAATTTGTTGCTTTATTTATTGCTTCAGACAGAAAGGGGCTTTCCTTTGGGCGCGAAATTTGTCGCATTATTTATTGCTTCAGACAGAAAGCGGCTTTCCTTTGATGACGTCAAACTGTCAATTCACACAGACTGCACATTTTCAGAAGACTTGAACTGACTCCTTGTTTACAATTCCAGTAAAAATACACTTGCTAACATTAAACTTTGGATTAAATGATCAAAATAAAGCAAAAGCAAAGTTGACACATATGATTAAATTAATTTGCGTCAGTTCAAATAAGAAGTTTTGCCTTGTAAATCAACGAGTTTTCATGACAACAACAACTTAAACAAACATTACCGCGACGACGCGGGGATCGATCTCATAACCTAGATTTTTTTTCATGGACGATCTTATAAGTCGAGTAAGAGCAAACACATAATTTGTGTATGAGTAGTTTATCTTATATAAGATTTATGCAACGGGCATAGCATTTTGAATGGTGCGCATCGAATTACGGAAATGAAGCGCAGTTTTTCGTTTTAATGGGAGAAGAACGCATGTAATGTAATGGAGTGTTTAAAATTAAGTGATGTTACAAAAGGTGCTTTTAGGACTCATTTCATTTTAAGATATAGATGTGTTTCATTGCATAATTTGATATTCTCTCTCTGTGTTAAGGTTATAAAAGATATGTTGTCTTTGTTCTGATGTTATTAGTATTAACTTTTTTTTCCAATAATTTTTTTTTTTTTTCGACCGCCCGATGGACCATTTTCAAAATAATTTTTGTAAACCAATAAAAAAAAAGTCGTGGCCTTACTAGCAATCTCTAAGGAATAGAGTACAGAAAACACTTTATGTAAACAGACAACTTAAATCCTAGTGATCGGGGGGGTTACTGTTGAAGTCGGCTGAAGATGCATACGCTATGGAAGCAGACTATAAACTGCACCTTTAACCTTTTTTATAATTTGCATTCCTGGGTTTACCACGTGACGATGATGATCAATCTACTTGCGTAATTTATAGTTAACTGGTAGTTATCTGGTTGACATGCTCAGTGAAATTTTATTACCGAATTTACTGAAAATATGAAAACTTAACAACTTTTTTCAAGTAATGTAATATACCAGTCGTGATATTTTAATCAATATAAACTAATAATTGTAAAAAAAATACGTTATTTTAGAACTTTTCTTTTTTCGTCAATCGCGGTTGACAGTCTCTTTAAATATTAAATAAATATTTTCAGTATATTTGGTAATAAATTTTACTGGGTATGTCTACCAGGTACAGTACAGCCAAAGCGGCACAAACAAAATCCGCGGCTACGCCACGGCCAGATTATTAGTCCGCGGCGGCCGAATCGTGTGTTCACGCGGCGTATCGCCGTGGCACTCGGCATCGATCCGCACAACGACGCCGAGTCTGTATTCACCTCGCGTACTTTCGCGGAGTAAATCCGCCGCATACGTACGCGGCGGATCGAGTGAAAAGATATCCACCTACATGTATGTGTAGCGTAGAATTAATTACGCGCAACTGTTTATGTTTCGTTCGATTATCATTATTAAATTTGTAATCCGAAACACACTTCCGAATTTAAATGCTAACGCGTCCTTTGGCAAATTCTAGCGTCAAATAAACAGTGCTAAAATATCCCTTGCTTCATAAAAAGCGCGCGAAAATTATGCAGACATGTAGAACGTCGTTTGGAAAGTTTGGGTGTATTTTGTGTTGTATAAATACATGAACATCACGTCAGGCGTAAATCGCGTGTTCAGTGGGGAAAAAAAACGCCCCGATTAGACGTTATTTCATCATCTCTATAAATAGTAACAAATGCCAAAATGTATTTGATACTTAAGGAAATATCGAGAATGTTTGTGTATCGAAAATATTTACCAGCATTTGCTTTAAAACTGGAATATACGGGATTATCGGGTAATTAGTAGCGATATTAACTGTATAATATGAACAAAATAAAACGTGTTTATATACGCATATTCAAACAATAGTTATAATGAGCTGATAATTAACAAAACAACAAATACGTCGTCACCGTCTTGATTATTGATGTGGCTTCAAACTGCTAATTTTCTCAGCTAAAATATAATAGCAGAATCAACATGCAATTAATTTATAAATCCACCATATGCTGGAGCATTGACCACTTGTATGTGCGAAAACATAATTACGTGACCTTGTTTATGTGTGAAATACATACACTACGGGCGGGAAACAAACTTAATTGGCTAGACACATTAACTATGCTTACATGTATATAAAAATACAATCCGCGCACTATAAATTTATTATGATTTTAATTATTATTATAATTGTTCTTTCAAAATTTGTTAACTACATGTTACTAATAATTTTAAAAAGATTTTTTATTTCATGATGCGCATCGACTCGGCATCATGCCGCGGATCGCGGCATGCCTCGGCGGACAGATGCGAAGTTTCGCGGCGAAATGCGACTTGCCGCTGCATACTGACGCGGCTTCAACGACTGACGCGGCATCGACTCGTTTCGCCTTGCCGCCGCGGATCGCGAAATACGTTTGGTCCGCTTCGGCTGTACTGTAACTACCAGTTAACTATAAATAACGCAAGTAGATTGATCATCATCGTCACGTGGTAAACCCAGGAATGCAAATTGTGCATGCGTAGTGAATTGTATATATTATTATATATAAAATTATCAATCTATTTGCCTTATTTATAGTGTGTATATCGTTATATCACCTATTTTCGAGGTGTACTTTCGATTTCACATCACAAAATTTTATAACCGAATATACTAAAAATATGAACTTTTTTCAAGTAATGTAATATATCAGTTGTGATATTTTAATCTATATAAAATAATAATTGTAAAAAAATAAGTTATTTTAAAACTTTTCTTTTTTCGTCAATCGCTGTTGACAGTTCCTTTAAATCAATACAAACTAATAATTGTAAAAAAATAAGTTTTTTACAACTTTTCTTTTTTCGTCAATCTGGTTGACCTCCCCTTTAAATAAGAAAAATTAAATAGTTGTGCCAGCAGTTTTTTTATAAGTATATACCATTTTGCAAAGCATTTACACAAATGAGTTAAAGGGAACGATAAATGATAATCCTAATGTGAAAACCACTGGCAGGAGACATGCCTATTAATAATCTTATTATTATTTCGGAGGCCTAAGATGTTGAACTCTACACGACAAAACAATGGAAAAAAGAGCACCAAGCAAGCGTACATTTTTCACACAGTCTACATTCCTAAATCTAAAGTGACGTAAAAACTCCTGAATTTAAAATATAGGTAATTTTAAGTACACATAGTTTTGTCCTTTTGATTTTATTGATTGATTTGTACTAGACATTTTCTGACACATGTCCCTAAATCCCAAACACGTTGAAGTACGTGGAAGTATGCAGAGGTGATTTGTCTTGGTGTCAATCATGCTTTTCATTAGCAGCGCAGACTTATTATTAATTATTGTATTAAGTGCAATACATGTTGTACACTGGACCATGAATGCGCATATTTTAATATACTTGTCCTTTACCCGTTAATCGTAAATTATGGGGCAAAACGCGCACATCTTTACATGTGTTCCCACAAAGCGTTCCAGTTTCACAAACACAGTGATCATTACTACACCCTGTTGAATAAAATGAAATATTTACATTTTTATAAGAATTCTAAGCAATTGCCAGACAGTCGGTACTTTTTAAAGTGATATATCTGTACTTTCAAGTACTGGTCACATCAGGTCCCTTTTCATGTGACAAGACTTGAGAATATATTGCTGGTTTTATTTCTTGGTGTTCAATAGCATTTATGGACTGATGTTTCCTGTTATATAAATACTGTGTCCAAACTCGGTCACAATAAGAGAAGTTTTCAGACGACCCATTGTTTTTTGTCTAATTAATAACCATATAAAAACAGTTACAGTGTGACAACACCATCGATGAGTTGTCACAGGGTTATATGTTTTGAGACGATTCTTTGCTGCCTTCTGGACTTAACAATTATTTTCTTCTTCTCCATTATCAGAGAGCACAGTATCAGTGGACAGCTAACCGAGAAAGTATTGGCCGCAGAATGCAAAGTTTGTGTACAAGATTTTACAGTCACTCCGACGCAAGCCAGCAACCCTGAGAAAATGACCAGGAACCAGTCAGAAAGTGGACTATCGAAGAGACAGCATCATCGTTGTATAACAGCATCTGTTGCTCATGATGTGAAAACCTTAAAAGAGGAAACCAAGTCTAATGCCTTGATAAAAAAGACAATTTTGTGTTGCTGGAAAATGCAATGGTGGTAGACACCATATTTCCCTTGTTTGCGGTATCACTTGATGGTGTTAGAACTTGCGATTGTCATGGGGAAGGACATTCCAGACATTGACCCTACATTTTTCCTCGCAAAGGAAAATCTAACTCTGAAGGAGGTTCACCGACACTATACCCAAATTCAATTTAAAATGTTTGTGTGCCAGAAACAATTGTGTGACTTTGTTGTATATACGAATAAGGGTGTATTTGTACAGACACTTTATTATGACAGCACTTTTGTGAGAGACCTTGTAGACAGGTGTACAGCATTTGCCATGTCGGAACTAGAACCAACAGTTGTCATAAAAACGAGAGCACCGCCAAGCGGCTGCAGACCGCTCATCCATTACTGTAACAGATAGGCTTTCGAGTATCAAGAAGCACACCCAAACTACTTGATGTAATCATACAAAACAAAAGTCTAAAAAATTTTTGGATCTGTCCTCGTAATTAAATTTTTTAAGGACTTCTGTAATGCAGTAGTTAGACTTCGCTATAATATTCTAAATGAGGTTAATTAAGATTTTTTATCCTTAAATATGTCATCAGAGTCTTGTACATGAACTTGTACATGACCTGTTTTTTGTGTATGTTTCTTTAATACTAGACTGTACATTGCTATTGTTTTAAAATGTATAAGTCTGCAGACGCACAAGGTTCTTAACGTCCTGCAGCGTAACAAAAATGGGGCCTTCCTTCTTCTGAGTGGCAGGAAGGAGGTCACTGCAAAAGCAGTTCGAGATCTGCTGCAGTTCAAGTACCGAGAAGGCAACCATTAAGGCAACTAGATGAAGAAACTGCCTAGGGCTTTCGCACATTTCTTCAAGCAACAAAGGGTAATAAATAAAATAATCCATTTATCTTTCTGTCATTTAGTCCAATTATTTTGTTTGCTATGTTCACAGTCATCATACTTTTTCTGGCTGACAATATTTATTATACTGCTGACAGGAGACATGCATATTAAACAAACATCACTTGTTCATATGAATTAACAGAAGTTGATTTACAAAGTTGAATTATAAACTATGACTGAGATTGCCTTACCTCATTCAGCCCTGAACAATTGTGCACAATTTGATATCTAATATCTATTAGCCTAAAGGTCAAAATAAATCAAGTATTTTTTTCAATTTCAGTCCTGACAGGAAGGAAAAATATTTACTATTGGAGTACACATGGATAAGTAAAGTCTACCCGGATTAAACAGCTCTTGAGAAGCTGTCTGAGAAGCAGGGACTAGATTTGCAAATGACACCTCAATGCATTACTCAGGCTGAAGGAGTTAAATACTTTACAAAAGCTTATAAAGTGATACAGATATAGTGATTCATGCTTTGTAATACCAGTGACATCAGCATCTTGAAAGAGGTTTTGATGAGTGTTTTTCATTTTTAAATGTATTAGCCAGGAAGCCACAAGATGTGCTCATGCGGATCACAGGTGCTCAAGCCATTCCTGCCATTGGCTTCCACAAGAAGATCTGGGAAGCAACAAGGGTGAACACAGTCATGTGCCCTGGTTCTCACTCTTGGACCGCACCCACCAGCACTTGACTTATGTCATCCGTTTGTAAGCTCAAATTTGATTGGCTGACGGGTTTAAGGGCTTATTCTAAAAATAAATGCTGGTCGAGCAGGATTTTTCTGCTGCAGCAGAAGTTAAAGTTTTTAACCCCTTTGGTGCGCCATAGTTATCAGCACTGTACTTTGTCCACATAAAGTTCTCTTCAACAGCAAAGTATTCTTAATGAGATATCAAATTGATGCAACTAACCTCTGGTCTATCAATGAATATGACGGCATGAATTCCGAGTACAGAGACTACCTTGATGTCCGCTGGACTCATACAAGAATGCAAGAAGTGAGCAAACCAAAACCGCTTCATAAGAGAAACAGAGTCTGGACCAAAAGCACTTTGTTAATTATTCTTTAATACTTTATATGCACCAGAAATATGAGATATCTACGTCAAAAAAGGTCTTGAGATGCAAAATGCTGACAAACATATCAAAATTGAAGCACTGCAACGCGCGCCAATTCAGATCGTAAAGGACCTTTTTTAACATTATAATAACGTCATATTGAGATATATACCTACTGAAAATTTCATTCTTCCCCACCGATTTCTATATTCCAATTACCCATGTGCCAATTACCCCTGACTTCCAAAATGAAATAATTGTCAAATCTTCATTTCTTCCACGTAAATTGTTATTATTGTCTGTTTTCATAATACAATCACTATTGCAATTGCAAATTCACGCACAATGTGATAGCTTTATTATTTTTAAATTAATATTTGCATCATATCTCAATTATAAACATTCAATTACATTGAACTAAACAACGTTTTTTTCCAACCACCTCACAATAAAAAGGGTGGGGTAAAAACTAGCCAACAAGCTAGTTAGCTACCTGGAAACTAGAACTGATCAACTGAATGATTGGCGCAGGAAATCAACAAGTACCGGTACTAAAGCAGCCAAGGGTCCAGACAGACTGGTTAACATTTGAAGAATTGTTCATGGTCTTGGTTAAATTGAAAACTGGCAACTTCAAAGAAGACTTGGCTACTACATTCAACACAAGCCCATCACATGTTTCTTAAATATTCATAACATGGGTGAATTGAATGGCGGAAGTTTTGACAAAATGATACATTGAGGAGTAAAAATAAGTAAAATGAACATTTCGAAGATCATGTTGACAGTAGTGCTTGTAATAATTAATCTGAGAAACTTTCAAACAGTCTTGTCAATCATGAGGTGCAGCATTATTTGGACGACTCCATTTTCAGTCAAACAAAAGTTCTCTCTTCGTTCTATATCGGGCTTACAAAGCTTACAAGAACATTGCCTCGGAGACAATACATTTTATGAACATTTCATAGTCCCATTTCATTATTGTGGTAAATCTAAACATGCAACTTCCTCGTCTAGATGCTCACTATCCAACTGGACTCAAATTTGTTTGCTTTTGTGTGGAGATATCCACCTCTGTCCTGGACCAGTAAATGCGAGTACTCCAAACAATACGTCGGATGTGTTTTCAGTGTTTAGAAAAAGAGGTTTACATATTTTTCACATGAACATTCGCAGTTTAATACCAAATATAGACGAAATTCGTTTACTTGTTCGTCAATCCGAAGCCGCAGTTTTGTGTTTATATGAAACTTGGTTGGACGAGAGTGTGCCAGATAATGAAATTTCCATTCAACTTTATTTCTAAGAATGAAATTAAAATTAAATAATTAAAATACCATGTTTCAAATATCCATTAAGTTGCAGTCATTGCAGTCTGCATGTGCTGAATTCTCTGAAGAAGAGGAAGCTGGAGTTTCAGATAAGATTGTACAAGGCCCAGTTGGCGTGATTGTGCGAAGAATAAAACAAATAATAGAATTATATTATATGTATTTTATCAAACATTACATTATTATTTTGTTATGAAGATAAAGGATAGTGATATTTAAGAATACCATGAACTTCATCTACATTGTGTATTTCTTACGATTTCGGTCTATCCATGAATATGACAGCATGAATTCCAAGTACAGAGACTACCTTGATGTCCGCTGGGCTCATAAACGAATATAAAAATTTAACTTACATTGTGTAAGAATTGTCAAGTTTGCATCCTGGTATTTATAGTTATGCACACGTTTGGTTTTAAAATTTATAAATAAAAGTAAAATAAAATGACAGGATCAAAATGTTCATTTTGTTTAAAATTGCAATGCTGCTGTTCATATTTTGTTTTATCTGTTATTTATTTGCTTTGTAACATTATTAACAACTTTCATCATTTTATAATGATTTTAAAGTTTGAAAACTGATTTTTAGTTATTTATATTATTTGGTATTAAAATCACCAAAAATAAAAATCAGAATGAGATAATCAAAATGTTTTGTGTTTTTATTAGGTAACAATAACTATACTACTGGTACTATACTGGTATTCAACGATTGTAAACATGGAAAATTACCTTAACAACCGCATCTGTTCTTTCCTGAATAAGATATTTTATCCTTGTTATTCAGTAATGCTTGGCGCCAGGAATTGACTAAAGTATGTTTCTTTAACAAATTGTGTTCCTATGTAGCTCAATAGATAGCATGCTTGCAGCTTAACCCTTGTGAACCAGGTTTGAATCCGGGTAGAGGCACACATAAATGCACGCCATGTTGCAACAGAAAGCTGACTAGTAATTTAAAAGTAGGCCTTGCATATGTTTTTTCCACAATAGAGCTAAAACAAATCAGCTTAAACTTAACAAATGCTTCTCTTTTTCTATTTCATATACATAACAGACCTGGGGCAGGTAGACGATAGTATAAGAGAAAGCCTCCAGAAATTAATGGACACTGGGAAATCTATAACAAAAGCATTGGGTTACTGTGTAATCCAAGAAGGACTTACACAACAGATATGGGACACTGAATTCAATGCCATTGATACTGAATCGTTAGATGCTTACTAAATAGACTGAAGAATGAGAGAAGAGGTCTTAAGAATCAGGCTCTCTTAGATACACAAAACAACAAGGGACAAAATTGTCACAAAACCAGGTTTTCATTGTGAAAAAAAATCTGATTAAGGGAGACAACTCAAACTGAACTTTTGAAATGAACAAACAAAATTAACCCCCTTTGTAAGTTTGTTTCAAAATAAATCTATTTTAAGTTGTGGTGACCTTGACATTGGAGATATTGACGTGATTCTTTCGTGCGACACACCGTCCCATGATGGTGAACAAATGTGCCAAATAATTGTAAAATCTCACAATGAATAACATAGTTATGGCCCAGACAAGCTCATTTATTGCCAATTTTGACCTTTGAACTCAAAGTGTGACCTTGACCTTGGAGATATCGACGTAATTATTTCGCGCGACACACCGTCCAATGATGGTGAACAAATGTGCCAAATGATTTTAAAATATGACAATGAACGACATAGTTATGGCCCGGACAAGCTTGTTCCGCCCGCCCGCCAGCCAGCCAGCCAGCCAGCCAGCCAGCCCGCCCGCATTCGCCAATCTAATAACCAGTTTTTTCCTTCGGAAAACCTGGTTAAAAATGCTTAACGACTATCTGGCTATGGGGGGTACAGCAAATGATGAGTCTGAGGACATTGTGTCGTAAGTGTTTAGTGTAAAGTACGTGCCTCCGAACACATGTGGACACTCAGGTTTATGTCTATTGCTTTTCTTGATAAAATAACTAGTCACAATAATTTTGTACTTTTTGCTTGGAACAAACCAAGAGACGTGAAACTACCAGCTGCACCTTTCTATGATGTGGACTTCGAGAGGAAAAAGTTTGGAAAACAGCTGAAGCAGAAACGAGAGCTGAAAGGGGTGCGGCCATAATGGTACCAGCTTTACAAAGTGTATGCTAGCAACAGGAGTGCAGTCACAGAATTCACAGAAAGATGTTGCTGCTCAGTACGGTAGTGGATCCAGAGGAACCCGTTGAAACCATATCAACTGTGAATCATCTGTACATATACTGTAAATATGTTGCAGTTCTTACAGAATGTAGAGCGTATTTGTTCACAAGACGATGTTCCTCTTCAGGAGCTTAGAAATGCTTTGAAAGTCTCTGAAGAGGAGCCAGTCATGATTGAACAGAATACTCTTCTACCAAGTAGAATTTCAGACTGGTTTACCTTAAGAAAGTATCGCATTACAGGTTCTGTCGTTCATCGAGTTTGTAATTTCTACGTCTACAAACCATCCCACCCAGAAAACATTGTTAAATCTACATTCACAAGTGCTGCAATGAGACTTGGCTTTGAACTTAAACCCAAAGTCCTAGAGCGTTATGAGGCTACCAAGAAGGCGGACAATGATGAGGTTTCTCTGAAAAAGATAGGGCTACTTATTGACACTCAGTATGTTTTTTTGGCAGCCTGACTCCAGATTCTGATGTAATTCAAAAAGGTAACCTAGTAGGTTTGGTGAAGTGAAGACAAAGATTGGTGACAAGTCGAGCAAGAACTCAATTGCTGACAGTGTTAAAGACTCCTGCTACCTTTTAAAATATGTTGCCGGCAATGACAGAACCACACATTTCATGCTCAAAAAATCAAATCCCTGATATCACCAAATACAACCGCAGCTATTTGTGTGCAGATCATTTGCTATGTTTTGTGACCTTGTAATATTCTACGTTGAATGTGGCGATTTTATTTGCTTGAGGATAAACAGTGATAATGATTGGGTCAGAAAACATGTAGGAAAACTGGAGCATTTTTGGATACACATATGGCTCCAAAAATAATTGAAAAACATAAAGCAGTAGGTTAAGTTGTAAGTTTATTTGGTATATTTCAGTGTAAAGATGCTAGAGGCACTTTAATTTGAAAGTACAACAAACCACAGAAACATGCAACAACAATCAACATTCAATAAATTTAAAATGAAGAGGAAAATATTTCTAAGTACTGTCAGACTGGCAAAGTCAATTCTCTCAAAGTGTTTAAATTGTGTTTAGTATAAGACAATCGATAGCACAAACTATGCCCCGGTTATTTACTTAATTGTACTCTTACGTTCACTTACCGAATGGATTGACCGTAAAAAGATTTGTTCACTTACCGAATGGATTGACCATAAAAAGATTTGTCTATAGACCTGGTAATAAAACAACTTTTTAAATTATTTTCTTTTTTTACTTTTCTTCTGGTGATGACTCAAGTGGAGCATAGTATGTGCTGAATATTAATCATTCATACTACAGCTAATTACATAATCTGTGAGATATAGACAAGTCATTTGAATAAATGACCAAAAAACTGTACATATATTGGTTCTAATTACATTAATGTACATAATATTTGCACTTAAAGAATACAATACTTGTAAAATGAGCTACATCATTGGAAAAGAGACCTTTAGGCGATTGCAACCAGTTAAGATCCAGATCAGCCTGCGATTGAAAGTGCAGTCTGATCAGGATTCAATCTGTTTGATATTCAGTCAGTAAAACAAGATGTTAAGCGAACAGTTTGGATCCTGATCCGACTGCACTTGAAAAGCGCAGGCTGATCTGGATCCAAACTGGTGGCAATTGCCCGAAGGTCCCTCTTCCCATTACATTGCTCAAATGGGACTGTATATCGTGCCATCTACAAAATACTCTTCTCTCATTGGCTGTTTGACGTCACATTCTGACCCCATATATTCAATATGGTGTCAGTAGACTATATGGGGCAGTAGAAACATTCAAAATGGCCGCCCAAAATCGTCGATTAAAGTACTTAAAGCACTCAGCCCCTAATATATTCAGCTCCCTTTTCCAACAATAACAATAGTGTAGTGTAACCACAACAGTAAGGTTCAATATTTGAGCATAATGTACATAAATAACAACTTTGAATATTTTCAAGCTACAATGGACGCTGAAAAAAAAATCGAAATCATGGAGGATTTACACATTACAAATGCAATTCCTAATGGCAATAAGTAAGTTTTTAATCCTTATTGTCTTTCTGAGTTGTATTGAAAACAACGGTAGTGGATCCAGTGTGGCTGGATGTTATACAGGTAAATTTTGCATTATTTCGCGATCTGTCAAATTGTGTTCCTGCATCATGTAATGTCTAGAAATATTTTTATCAAGTCTCTTTTCTGGAGAAGAACCTAAACAAAGAAGTGAGGTTACACTAGATGAATGGAAGACAGAAGTCAGAAGTCTGTTAGCAACCAAGATGTATCCAGATAACTGTATAGCGCAAGCAGTAAGAAAATCACTGAAGGTACTAGCAAAAGGTTTTGATAAATATTAGTCCTAAAGTTACAGCAGATGACATCATTGAAAAAATAGACGATATATCCGGCGATACTTCAAGCCAAAAGACAATATTCACAGAGTATTACACAGCTGCACAGAAAGAGAAAGAATCCGTGGCAGACTTGGGTTTAAGACGCGAAGAAATTTTTTGAAAGTTTCGACAAAGAAACAGCTCACAGCAGAAGAAAAGAGCGAGATGTTAAAAGATAAGTTTTGGAGGTCTCTTTACAACAAAGAAATTAAAAATGGCCTAAGAATCTCTTTTGTTCAGATAGTTTCTAAGTCATAAGAAAGAAAGCAAGAGCTAAAGAACGTGAAGATAGCATCAACGAAGAGCAAAGGAGACTAAAGTACTTCAACAACAGAAGACATCAAAGAAGCCGATAAACAAACAAATATGCTACAAAGCATGATGAAGACAAGATGTGTTTGTGAAACACAATGTCCCCCTATATGATGTTTGACCTTGAAGGATGACCTTGACCCCTATATGATGTTTGACCTTGAAGGATGACCTTGACCTTGACCCTTCACCACTCAAAATGTGCAGCTCCATGGGATACACATGCATTTCAAATATAAAATTGCTAGCTTCAATATTGCAGAAGTGACATTACATGAGCAATTTTGACCCATATATTTGACCTTGAAGGATGACCTTGACATTTCACCACTCAAAATGTGCAGCTCCATGAGATACACATGCATGCCAAATATCAAATTGCTATCTTCAATATTGCAAAAGTATTCATAAAATAAGCGATTTGGGCCACATATATTTGACCTCTGACCTTGAAGGATGACCTTGAAATTGACCTTTCACCACTTAAAATGTGCAGCTCCATGAGATACACATGCATGCCAAATATCAAGTTGCTATCTTCAATATTGCAAAAGTACTCATAAAATGAGCGGTTTTGGCCACATATATTTGACATCTGACCTTGAAGGATGACCTTGACCTTGACCTTTCACCACTCAAAATGTGCAGCTCCATGAGATACACATGCATGCCAAATATCAAGTTGCTATCTTGAATATTGAAATACTGCAAAAGTGTACATTAAATGACCGATTTTGACCCATATATTTGACCTTTGACTTTGAAGGATGACCTTGACCTTTCACCACTCAAAATGTGCAGCTCCATGAGATACATATGCATGCCAAATATCAAGTTGCTATCTTCAATATTGCAAAAGTTATTGCAAATGTTAAAGTTGGCGCAAACCAACCAACCAACCAACCAACCAACCAACCAACAGACCAACCAACAGACAGGGCAAAAACAATATGTCCCCCACTACTATAGTGGGGAACATAAAAATGGAGGAGCTAAAAAGAAAGATTGAAGAGTTTAAGAGAGAAAAGAATACAACAGAACCTGGGTCAAGTGATTACAAAAATAGGCAAGGTAAAGCTACAATGGAGAATACGGCCAACAAAATATGGAAATAGAAAAGTGATTGTGTTTTACAGTTCTGGATTTATTGAAAATAACCGGTTTAGAGACTGCAGCAATTGGTTTATCACACCTAATTGAGATAAGAATGTAATTAGGGTGTGTTAGCATGTGCACTGTGTATGTAACTCACAATTGATAACATGACATGGGAATTTTAGCAAACACCATGGGACCGACTGTTTGGGATTTTCATGAACCCAATCAGTCTAGGACCGACAATACTGAAAAAATATAATCCCTGCATTCAGGCCATTCCTTTCTTAGTTCAATACTAAACCTTATTTAATTATCAGTTCCAGCCATTTTTAACACATGTTTTATTTTAACTGTTGAGGATTTTCAGAGTTTTACCCCTCCATTTGTTTGCTTGTTATTTTGTCTGATGTAGTTATCAGTTCAGGCCATTCTTATGACAGGTCTTGACTTATGCTGAAGGCGGTCATTCATATACCAAATTGCTTTCCTTCATGGTGCAGCATACTAATTGTTTTAGTTTTAAGTAACATTTTAGCCTTTGTAATTGGGAGTGTCACAATATAATACATATATTCAGTCTCCGCCAAACATGGTCGGACCGACGGACATGTCCTGTAAAATTTTGTAAGGTCCGGCCTGTCGGTCTAATTTACAGGACCGATTGTCCGGTAAAAAATAGAACGAAACTGTTGATTATTTATGTTTTTACGGCTCTGAAAGTTTTCCGCGGTATAAAAATAGCTAACGGGTCTTTCCGTTCCAACGCTCTACTCTACGGAATTTTGCGATGCACTTGATTGGTCCATTTTTTGCGTCGTTACCATATGACGAATGCTCGTCAGGACATTCTAAATCCATGACGGCCTAGTCGCTGATTAAGATAATTATAAATCTGATTATTAAATGATACAAATATCAATTTGTATGGACATAATTGAGATAGTTATAAATAATTGTGATCATCTTAATTTGCCATGTAATGATCTTGACTGTCAATGTCCCTGCGTGAAAATCAATTATCTAGGCGGCCGTCGGTTTAGGCCTTATTGACCAGATTCCTCTCTGACATGCGCACTGAGACTTAGCAACAAGAATCAACAAACGCTACCGCCGAGTTTGAAAACTGTTTGAAAAATGTTTCTACGATATTACGAGGGAGCGACTCCCGGTGGAAAATGACCGGCACCACCTGATTCTTCGGAAAAACAGAAAGAGAAGTGGAAAAAATATGAAGAAAAAATGAAAATGAAATGCTCCTTAAATCTTTTTGTACATAGTGCAATTATAATGATAAATGTGTTCAATAGTTTTCAGAACATGTTTTATCAAACTAAACAAGTACCATGTATGGTCGCTTTTCGTATGATTGTATTAATATAGTTATGTAGTTGGTAGGTCCTGTAAAAAAAGAGGAGGTCCTGTATTTTTTCCCAGTTTACAGGACATACAACATTGTACCTATTTTACTTCTGGTTATGTTTGGTTAATAATAATTCTGATTTTCAGAAAAAAATGTTGATAAATGAAGACAGAGAGTTACTACAACAGCCAGCTTGTGTTGTGAGAAGGCTCCAGTCACTGATAAACATTTGAGATTCTGAGAAAACTGGGCTTATTGCATGTGCATAAAGTGTTGTCACAGATTAGGTTGTGAAGTCTCCATGGGATAATCAGGGACACCACTTTCCACTTTTATGAAATTTTTTGTTTTAACTAAGTCTCTTCTTAACCAAAATCCACAGTAGGTGAAAGTGTTGTACCTGATTAGCCTGTACATACTACACAGGCTTATCAGGGACAACACTTTACACACATGCATAAATCCCAGTTATCCCAAACGAGGCAACTTTGAAGAAATCAACACCAGCAATTCCTATTGAAGAGCTGGCCACAGACACAAATGAAGGTCTCCTTATACATAGAATCATCAATACTCAAAGAGTTTCTCTGCCTCATCCACAGCACTCTCCACAACAACCTCCAATCATATTCTAGCTAATTCAAATGGTCTGGAAGATGCTCCTTCCACAGCTGGCCAACCTCTGCCACTATGATTGGGTCACTCAGATTTAATCCCTTTTGATGAGGAACATTATAACATTAATATTCCATTAAGCTTTCCTGTCATGTGACATGGACCTATTTCTATGTAATATATATTTTTTTCAGAATGTCATGACGACAACAACGTTAATTATGAAGTATTCCCCGACAATGGTCATGACGACAACAGCGTTCATTATGAAGTCTTCCCCGACAACGGTCATGACGACAACAGCGTTCAGTATGAAGTCTTTACCGACAACGGTCATGACACCACACAGTTCATTATGACCCCTTTTTACCCATGATGAACCCATACGTAGCCTATATCATCAGCCACTTGAAGCTAAGTTGGTCAAAGACATTTGGTGCAACAAATTTGGGGACATGGTTTCACTTCTTCCATCAGTATTGTCTCCCGAGACCAAGAAGTACAAGATGGACCGAAATATGCAGATACAAGCAGAACAAGTTTTCTTTCCTTCTTTGGTGTTATCTTCCAAAGAGAGAAGAAAGCAAGCTGTTCCTACTTTCACCTTTCCTTTGATTTGTATCCATAACATACATGTTGTTTTTTTAAACAAGTTCATGTTTAATCGCCCTCTTTTTAAATAAATTTCTTTAATTATTTCTCTCAGTCAAAAAGAACATCAAGACAGCTAGACCTGGAAGATGTAAAGTTCTTAATTGACTCTTTCCAAACTGGAGTATTCAAACAACTAACAATCCTGGTGGGAATGGTCCCTGAAGATTGTGACCCGTCAAAATTGAAGATTAATGGTGCCGTACAGGTTGAGACCCTTGGAAGAAACCACACAAGGGAAGCCCTTCTACAGCGTTGTCTCACAACAATGACAACGGTCAAGATGAACATTTATTCCGCCATGTCCACATGCACCGCCTTAACGGTGGGTTGGCAGCACAATGTTTCCTTGCAGGAGAAACAAAAGTCTCTAAGCTTCATGGACAAAGTCAGGCTTATGAGACAGGTTCGCCCCTCAATGCCAATGTCACCAACTGACCTGAAAGCTTGGAAAGAAGCTCTTTCTTCCATCTTTCATGTGAATTTAAGGACATCCAATGATTCCAGAATTCCTATGGGCTGCATTTGCAGATGGCTCATCTGGAACAGAGAGTTTGGGCAATCGTGGAAGAAGTCTCGGGTGGTGCAGTGAGAATCAATGAAAAGTTCTTCAGACCCCTGTTGAAAATTAAACTAGAGCTTTGTCACAGACGTGATGAATACCCCCACATGCCACATTGACACATAATATTTTGCATGTCGTCTTCACAAAAAACAGTGGACACCATACTCAATTTTTAAAACGCAATTAGTGACCCCTTGACCTAGTTTTTGACCCAGAAAGGCCCATGTTCTAACTTGGCCTTAAGATCATCTCCATAAAACTTCTGACCAAGTTTGGTGAAGATCGGATGTAAACTACTTGAATTAGAGAGCAGACACCATGCTGAATGTTAAAAAACGCACTAAGTGACCCCGTGACCTAGTTTTAGGCCTGGAATGGCCCATGTTCAAACTTATCCTAGAGATCATATAGATAAAACTTGTGACCAAGTTTGGTGAGGATTGGATGAAAACTACTTGAATTAGAAAGTGGACAACATGGTGAGGTTTAAAATGCACTAAGATACCCTGTGACCTAGTTTTTGAACCGGCATGACCCATATTCAAACTTGACCTAGACATCATCTAGATAAAACTTCTGACCAAGTTTGGTGAAGATTGGATGAAAACTACTTGAATAAGAGAGCGGACAACATTGTGATGTTTAAAACGCCCCAAGTGACCCCGTGACCTTGTTTTTGACCCGGCATGGCCCATGTTCGAACTTGACCTACACATCATCTAGTTACAACTTTTGACCCAGTGTGGTGAAGATCGGATTTAAACTACTTGAAATAGAGAGCGGACACCATGCTCAATGTGTAAAATGTACTAAGTGATCCCGTGACCTTGTTTTTGACCCGGCAAGGCCCATGTTCGAACTTGGCCTAGACATCATCTAGATACAACTTCTGACCAAGTTTGGTGAAGATCGGATGAAAACTACTTGAATTAGAGAGCGGACAACATGCTGAATCTTTAAAACACACTAAGTGACCCTGTGACCTAGTTTTTGACCCGGCAAGGCCCATGTTCATACTTGGCCTTAAGATCATCTAGATACAACTTCTGACCAAGTTTGGTAAAGATCGAATAGATACAACTTCTGACCAAGTTTGGTGAAGATCGGATGAAACTACTTGAAATAGAGACCGGACACTTAATACGGACCGACCGACAGACAAGCTCACTCCTATATACCCCTCTTAACTTCGTTTGTGGGGGTATAATTAATAGAGGATATTGAGTCTTGTCTCGACAATCTGCACACCAGAGGACTAGCTGATTATAACATCAAAATCAAGTAACATTTGAGATCCAGACAGATTACCAAAAAAGACAAGACAAACAGACTTGGAATATGCTGACAATGAGGAATTTCAAACAACTATGAGGAACTCCTTGAGAATTACAACAAGGTAGTCGAAGAGTTGAAAATGAAGAAGGAAAAATGTTCCATGCTTGAAACCGAAAACTTAGAATTGAGACATCAACTTACAGAGAATTGCACAAAGACCTAGGAATGAATCGATTTGAGTTTGACACGATCAGTTAAAAAATGTTATTGACTTTCTTATATTTGTTCTTATATTTGTTCGGTAAAGTAACGTGTAAATGGGTTGGATGAAAATTGAAAATAATTTAAACACGTATTACTTAATGTTGATTTATTCAGGGAACTAATACCACAAAAGATTTACTTGAAGAAATCCAGGACAAAATTGATGCTAAATTTACAGCATTGGAAGATTTTACAATTGATATGTTGTGAGGCTTCCGCTCTAGATTGGAAGATTTGGAAAGGTGTGTTAATGATTCCAAAACGTGTAATGACTCCTTGAACAAAAGTTTAACGAAGAACAGGACTGGAATGGAACAGACCTGTGAATGCCAAACTTCAGACGCAGAGTGGTTTGGTTTGATCAGTGAGCCTCAAGCATTATCTACGCCTGAAAACCCTTTGAAAAAATCCAGGACAAAATTGATGCCAAATTTACAACATTGGAAGATTTACAATTGATATGTAGTGAGTCTTCTGCTCTAGATTGGAAGATTTGGAAAGTGTGTTAATGATTCCGATACGTGTAATGACTCCTTGAACAAAAGTTGAACGAAGATACGGACTGGAATGGAACAGACCCATGAAAGCCAAACTTCAGACGCAGAGTGGTTTGGTTTGATCAGTGAGCCTCAAGCATTATCCACGCCCGAAAACCCTTATAAAAAAATCCAGGACAAAATTGATGCCAAATTTACAGGATTGCAAGATTTTACAATTGATATATTGTGAGGCTTCTGCTCTAGATTGGAAGATTTGGAAAGTGTGTTAATGATTCCGAAACCTGTAATGACTCCTTGAACAAAAGTTAAACGAAGATCAGGATTGGAATGGAACAGACCCGTGAACACCAAACTTCAAACGCAGAGCGGTTTGGTTTGATCAGTGAGCCTCAAGCATTATCCACGCATGAAAACCCTTTGAAAAACAAAAACTTCCTTGTTCCGTTCGGAATAATGTCTTCAAACCATCTGGCAAGTTCATTGAAAAGCCCTGCAGTGCTGTTCTGCCCTCTAAGTACCTTGAGGGATGTCACTGATGACAAACTGGCCCAAAACTTAAGACGAATTGTAATGGAAAGTTCCTCCATGTCTGCTAACAAAAAACTCACGCCAGTGCAACTGGCGCGTGGCGTATATAACCTACATTTTTTAAAGATCTGATGAAAGTAGTATATTCTGGTGGGCAATAAAATTTAATAATTTATTGAAATGTATATCTTTCAAAAAAAATGTATTATTATCGAACGTTTCAAGTTGAGTACATTTAGATTATTATTATACTCGCATATATGTTCTTCAATAAGAAGACAACTTAATCCCTGAGCAAAGTATAGAACATGATTGCTAGCATAAGAAATTATATGTATACTCTGAAAAATATGTATATTTAAATGAATTAATTTTGAATACATTTTAGCCAAAAGTTTGGTTCTGGATTGATGACCTGTATCAAAAAGCGAAAAAGTTTGGACAGAATCATGGACACTTCTGGGGATAAGGGGAGTTTTCATATATACTTAAAAGAATAAGTACGGAACCTGAACAAAAGGCAAATCACGGAGAAGGTCACAGGCGATTTTGTGAACAAAATGTCCATTAAGAACTGATAAACTGAAGCTTTTAAGATTTCACCATGATAAATAAGTGTTATTTTACTTTGCAGATACTTTTGTTTGCTATGTAAGAATTATAATTCTTCAATTAAATGCTTATCAATAAGACATTTATAGAAAATTTACGTGAAATGAATGCTCTTTTCTGTAGTTAAGGATTATTAATTTAAAAATAAGTAAAATATTTCAAATGTTGCTGTTTTTGCGTTGTGGTTTGCTTCAACGATACTTTTTTGATTGATTGATAATCACACGAAACAGTTCTTCAAGTTGTTTAATTATTTTGCATGATTTAATGGTGGTTTGCACAACAAATAAACTTGGTGCCGAACGTTTTGTTTTGTGATATATTGCATGTTATTAGTAAAGACCTGACATAAGAACACGAAGCAAATGTTTTAGATTATTAGAACATGGACACGTTAAACATATTGACAAAAAAGACCCACATTAAATATGATCGTATTGCCTGTATAAAATCCCATAAGCACCACAAAGATGGGTGTGTGAAGCAACAATGACACAAGACTATCAACCTTGTCGTTTGTAGTATTTGTCACAATAAAATTGTGCAATTTTTTTTTACCTAAGACCATGGCAATATATATATGTTACTATTTAATAAATGGCAAAGTCAATTACATACTTAAGTTAGGTGTCACACGACATTTAAGTAGAAATGACTTAGGAATAGTATGGCATAGTATGGCATTAATGTCAATGAAAATAACTTATACTTGAAGTATTAAATTGTGTCATCCAATCTGTGATCAACATATTTAAAACAAGTTGATACTTATGTCTACTAGCAATTTTTCAAGCCTCGAAATAAGCTTTTAAGCCCATTGATTTTCTATGTTTTTATTGATTGATCAGTCTAGAATTATTTCAACAAGATTTGGTCAAAATGTCAGAAGAAAAGTAAAACTATCTCCATCTGTTTAATGCTGTGACCCATTAAACGAAACTGTAACCTGTTTCGCCCAATTCGTTACCTAACCATTTTGTTTATTTAAATTTATGTTGAGAGACGTGGTACCCCTTGTTTGTTTGTTTTTTTACAAAGTGATGCAACTTTTTAATGGATTTTCTGGTTTTAATTTGCAGATTGTTAAGCAAGGTGGTCATGTCAGAAGGTTTACAGCCAATATTGCCCAGAGAGACAGTAAATTAAAGCAATTTCTATCAGTTTGTGTGGACACAGAGGCTTGAATGTAGAAATCAAAGAGTGGACATGCATATAAAATATCGCCAACAAACCATGGACGGATAAAGAGAAAATTTGTGCTTGATTTTTTTTTCGGAAATTAATGTATTCGTTAAAAAGAACTTGTTTAATAATTTCTTAATACACATACCTTGATGTCAAAATATAGATTATAGAAATATGATGATACAGGCGAATCCCCAAAACAAAACACTTAAACTCTGTGAGGTCCAAGCCCAAGGACATCTCCAAGAAAGAACACCTTGTACGAATATGTTTAACGATAATGCTATACGTAATCGTCTGGTCTATTATCAAATACTGGTTATTTGTAATACAAAATGTAAGGTTCATGTATTTGTTTGATGGTCATGCATTCTGGTCTTATACAATTTTATGATTTTCGTTCAAGTCTTAAGCAGAAGATTATCAGAATGGTTGATTAATTATTTTGAAACTAGATAAAAACTACAACTACAAACATATATTATTGATAAAGACACATTCATTTCATGTTAATAACGTAAACCCTTTGTGCTTAAGACTTCCTGGTTATATGCAAAATATATAATACTTATTATAAACAGTTTTCCCAGTGGCGCTGTTCACTGGCGCGGGAAAATCATTATAGTGATGGTAAATATTTATGAACGAAATGTGCACAAGTATCCCTCTATGGGCATGCTCACTGAGGATAGTCGACTTTAAACGGTAATTAGCTTGGAATATAAATTCATTGAAGCTTGCTATGTCTGTGGAGCTTGATTTAAAATCCTATTGGGATCGTATTGGAAATAATATGTTTTTCACGTTTAACTTCTTTTCTTAACGATATTCATTAAATTTTGACTTCTGCATATTTTGAATTTTTTCCTTTACATAGGCATATACCGTCGATATGCCACTTTAAAATAAATAAAATAGCTGATTGAAAAGAAACATATACTTGAAATCATTTTGCACCATTTCTATGTTTAAATTAATGTATTGCTACCCCTACCGGGAGGCATAAACATTATTTTTTTGGTGAGGGGGTGGGGGGGGGGGGGTATAGTGTGAGTGTGTGGTGGTCATTTATCAGATGAACTTTAATAAAAAAACAATAATGGGGGGGGATTCAGGGGGGATTCAGGGGGGGGGGGGGGGGATGGTTTGGACGGAGTCAATTGTAGTATGTCAGGTAAGAGTTGTTTTGTCAAAGTATCAATCGAATCTAATCATAAATAAAGAAGTTATGGCAATTTTAGCAAAATTTAATAACTTGACCTTGAGAGTCAAGGTCATTCAAAGGTCAAGGTAAAATTCAACTTGCCAGGTACAGTACCCTCATGATAGCATGAAAGTATTTAAAGTTTAAAAGCAAGTATACTAAGCCTTGATACTTTAGAAGTAAAGTGGATCTAAACACAAAATGTAACCATATATTCAAAGGGCCATAATTCCGTAAAAATGACAACCAGAGTTATGCAACTTGTCCTTTGCTTTCCCTTATGATAGTTTGCGAGTGTTCTAAGAATGAAAGCAATATCTATGATACTTTAGGGGTAAGTTGGACTAAAACACAAAACTTAACCAAATTTTCAAGTATAAAGGGCCCATAATTCTGTCAAAATGCCAGTCAGAGTTATATAACTTTGCCTGCACAGTCCCCTTACGATAGTTAGTAAGTGTTGCAAGTATGAAAGCAATGGCTTTGATACTTTAGGAAAAAAAGTGGACCTAAACACAAAACTTAACCAATTTTTTTTTTATTTTCTAAGTATAAAAAGGGCACATAATTCTGTAAAAATGCCAATCAGAGTTACATAACTTTGGCTGCACAGTCCCCTTACGATAGTTAGTAAGTATTGCAAGTATGAAAGCAATGGCTTTGATACTTTAGGAAAAAAGTGAACCTAACACAGAACTTAATCAGATTTTCAATTTTCTAAGTATAAAAAGGGCACATAATTCTGTCAAAATGCCAGTCAGAGTTACATAACTTTGCCTGCACAGTCCCCTTATGATAGTTAGTAAGTGTTGCAAGTATGAAAGCAATAGCTTTGATACTTAAGGAATAAAATGGACCTAAACACAAAACTTAACCAAAATTTTCAATTTTCTAAGTATAAAAAGGGCACATAATTCTGTCAAAATGCAAGCCAGAATTATCTAACTTTGCCTGCCCAGTCCCCTCATGATATTAAGTAAGTGTACCAAGTTTGAATGCAATAGCGTTGATACTTCATGAGAAAAGTGTACCTAAGCGCAAAACTTAACTGGACGCCGACGCCGACACCGATGCCAAGGTGATGACAATAGCTCATATTTATTTTTCAAAAAATAGATGAGCTTATAAATGAAAGCTTGTCAGAATTTTTTTTTATTATTTTTTTTTTTAGAGGTCACAGTGACCTTGACCTTTGACCTAGTGACCCAAATATGGGTGAGGCGTGTAGAACTCATCAAGGTGAAACTACATATTAAGTTTCAAAGTTGTAGGTGGAAGCACTTTGATTTTATAGCCAATGTTCAAAACCTTGACAAAATGTCAATTAGCACAACGCGGACGGCGGACGACGAGATGGCTATGACAATACCTCGGGTTTTCTCCGAAAACAGCCGAGCTAATAACATGGTTTGTTTTCTTTTTTTTTTTAGCATTATTATCTGTTTATTTCACTAT
Source organism: Dreissena polymorpha (assembly GCF_020536995.1). Lineage (NCBI taxonomy): Eukaryota > Metazoa > Mollusca > Bivalvia > Myida > Dreissenidae > Dreissena > Dreissena polymorpha. The sequence continues at coordinate 133,756,897 of NC_068355.1, read as the reverse complement.
TTTAAAATTGCTTCACTTTAGGTGAAGTATGTTGTAAGATGTTTTGTTTTTATTGTCAGAGATATTGTTGATTTGGTGAAGTGTTGTTTCATTTTTTAATATGTTGCTGAAAATTGTATTGGGAATAATTATTAACCTTTTTGGGGGGGACAGTCAATAGATAAATTTACAAATATGTAATGACCCTGTGTAGACGAAATTGCTGAAAGGCAAAGGCCTGATAGAAATATTTTGTTTTTAACTTTATCCATACTTTTTCTTAGAGTAGCAACAGAGAAAAATGGTTGTTTGTAAATATACCGTTTGAATGTGTCTCGTTATTGTTAAAGGCTCTATAAAGGTGACGATCCTTAATTATTTACCGATTTTTAATTATTTTTTTTTCATATTTTATTTATAAAGGTTATCAAAAAACAATATATATACGCTATAGGGCATCACCATAAAAAATGAGCAATACAACTTGTTTTGAGCTCAAAATATGGTGTCCTCCAAGTCAATTCTGTTTACAAACAATCAGTTTATTTACATCGCTGTTTACTGGGGAAAGTGAAAGTGAACAAGAGCGCCGCATGACGGAGCAATATACGCCCGATTCGTGTGCCATTGGAGATGATACACTGATGATTGATGTATTTGTTTTGGAAATAAGCAAAAAAAAAATTCAAAAATCGCGAAAAAAATAAACCCGATGAAAATATCGCAAAATAAAACTGGATAAAAATATTGCATAAAAATATTGCACGTGTTAATCGGTTGCATGTCTCCAATCAGACCTGACTGATATATAATCTATATACTACCTCTGACCAAGTTTGGTGAATTCAACTTGAACTAGAGCTTTGTCACTGAATGTGACTTATACCCCCATACCACTTTGACGCAGGATAAAAAGTTGTTTAAAAGTTTCGGATGAATACAATTTGAATTAGAGTCCGGACAAAGTGGCGCCGTTGAAAATGCACTAATTGACCCTATGACCTAGTTCTTGACCCGACATGACCCATATTCGAACTTGACCTAGATATCAACTAGATGCAACTACTGACCAAGTTTGGTAAAGATCGGATGAATACAATTTGAATAAGAGTCCGGACAAAGTGGCGCTGTTGAAAATGGACTAATTGACCCTATGACCTAGTTTTTTACCTGGCATGACCCATATTCGAACTTGGCCTAGATATCAACTAGATGCAACTACTGACCAAGTTTGGTGAAGATAAGATTTATACAATTTGAATTAGAGTCCGGACAAAGTAAAATGCACTAATTGACCCTTTGACCTAGTTTTTGACCCAGCATGACCCATATTCGGACTTGACCTAGATATCAACTAGATGCAACTACTGACCAAGTTTGGTGAAGATCGGATGAATACAATTTGAATTAGAGTCCGGACAAAGTGGCGCCGTTGAAAATGCACTAATTGACCCTATGACCTAGTTTTTGACCCGGCATGACCCATATTCGAACTTGGCCTATATATCAACTAGATGCAACTGCTGACCAAGTTTGGTGAAGATCGGATGAATACAATTTGAAATAGAGTCCAGACAAAGTGGCCCCTTTGAAAATGCACTTATTGACCCTATGACCTAGTTTTTGACCCGGCATGACCCATATTCGAACTTGGCCTAGATATCAACTAGATGCAACTGCTGACCAAGTTTGGTGAAGATCGGATGAATACAATTTGAATTAGAGTCCGGACAAAGTGATGCCTTCCGCCCGCCGCCCGCCCGCCGCCCGCCCGCCCGCCAAGGGGTTTCACATAATACGTCCCGTATTTTATACGGGCGTATAAAAAGACTCATGAGTCACCAAAAATATATCGTTGATTTTCAACATTTTCCGGTATCACTCACAAAGAAGGTCTCTTCTAAATGGTTAAAACGTTTGTAGTCATATAATCAGTTACTTTCTGCTGGTAAAAAGTTGTTTAAAATAGAATTAAAATTGAATTTTCTTTTGGCTACTTTTAGCATACGTCACTGCTTTGGGGCTACACATCACGTTAGTTGCAAAGTTGTAAACATTTCTTCCAATTATGAAACGGGTAAAACTTCCATAATTCTCGATAACGTTGCACCTAAGCTGTGTTATGAGCATTTTTTATGCAAGAGTAACTGAAATCCGGTAAAAATTAGAACAGTTTATATGCATAAGAATTGGATTTGTCACCTTTATAGGGCCTTTAATATATCTTGTCGCTGGGAGGCTGCAAGCCAAAAGGAGGGTAGTTTTGCATTTTTTCATAGCTTATTTCGGCCATATTATTATGTTCAAAACATTGCTGGGAAAAGGCAATTTCTCTCCTATGAGTGGTGACTCATTTATCTTTTTATTTATGTAAATTGCTATAAATCATGGTCACTTTGGCAAATTGCTATAAATCTCTTCACTTCTGAAAATTGCTATAAATCATGGTCACTTTTGCAAATTGCCATCAATCTCTTCACTTCTGAAAATTGCCATAAATCATGGTCACTTCTGCAAATTTCCAGAACTTTGCATATGTTAAGAAATTTGCATAACTCATAATGTCAGAAAATAACATATTGGAATAGTATATAAAGGGGATTTGGGAGAAAGAGAAAAGGAGGACAGGAGAATGGATGGATGCTTTGAATAAATGTCACTGGAAAACATTTGAGCATTGGCTATGGGAAAACTGGGCTTAATGCATGTGCATTCAACAGCTGGCCAACCTCTGCCACTTTGATTGGGTCACTCAGATTTAATCCCTTTTGATGAGGAACAGGGGACCGTTTTACTAACAGAGTTACGCTAGCCTATGTCTACGATTTTCGTAATTCCTTGCGTACGTTTGAAATTTTTGCGCAAATGCGTTTTACTAAAAAATGCGTACGTAAGTTTTAACGCAACTTTACGAACAAAAAAAGCATGCGTAAGCATTCAGTATTTTCGTAAATATGGCCGCGTTATTTCCGAGAAGGAACGCTCGAAGGAGAAATCCAAGGATTTTTAGAGATCGACCAAACTATCTAAATGTTCTGACAGAGCAAGAAATACAGCGAAAGTATAGACTGTCAAAAACACAAATCTACACAGTCCATGAATTAATTAAGGACGACATATCGCCGCAATGTAACAGAAGTCACCCATTGTCGTCAATGACGAAGGTAATATAGATTAACATATTTTGATTTTGTTGTATCATTTGAAATGACAACTTGTTAGAGTGACAGTTTGCCGCATTCAGAAAAGTACGTGTCAATAGCGCTTGCGTCCTTGACATTGTCAACTTTTTATGAAAATTAAATAATGCGTTTGCCCTTTTTGGAACTGATAACGCTATTAAAATACACAAGTATTCTTTTATTTTGTAACATCTATGATTCATTTTCGAGTGTTACTGAGTTTGTAGAACGCAATATTAACTGGATACATTTTCGAGTGTTACTGAGTTTGTAGAACGCAATATTAACTGGATATGGGGAACTACATATGTATTACTGTGAAAAGGATTTTCATCCGAAATCTGTATCCGAATAGTGAATCTCATCCCCCTTTGTTTGGAAAACATTCTTTGACAAGTTACCTATGGAATATGCCAGAGTTTGGTATGTAACCTTGTTGAAAAGATATTGATCTCTTTGATCAATTTTACAAAATGCAGTAAGGTTATTTTATCAGATAATGGCATGTTAATAATGTAGCTTGTTGTGGCATCCAACGAAGACGATTTCACAATGAAATGGAATTACTGCAGTATGGTTTGATTCTGTGTACAGCAATTGAATTGGTATTGTTCAGATATGTTTTTAAATATATTAAGTATAAAACCCTACTATATCCGTATAATCATACATTAATTGTATTGTCCAGCAATGTGATTTTGTCTTAGAGATAATTTAATTTGTTCATTTGAAGCATAAAAAAAATCTGACACTCATTGTCATTTCAAACCATAGTTTATTAAACTCATCCAGGAAATTCCTTAGTAACTTTTTTTTTTCAAATTTTTTTCAAAGTATATCACTATCTGTTACAATTTTTCAGTTGCTGATAACACTTCAATTTCTAGCCAAATCTGAGTTCTACAGTGAAGGTGGCATGACTCACGGTGTCTCAAGAAGTTCAGTTTGTAAGAGTATTTGGCAGGTACAATAGTTGAACATATTTAAAATCAAAATTGCTTTTTCGACATGGAAAATATATATGTTTTGCAGTAACACATAGTTTAAAAATATGTTCTGCGTACTCAACAGCTCCCTTAACACTTCACACATTTTTGTGTCGCCTTTTATTATTAAGTAGATGCGACATAAATGGATCACTTCTCCATCGTCTTGTCTGTCCGTCCGTCTGTCATAAATTGTTTCCGGCGCATAACTAATAAAGTATTGAAGATATCAAATTACAACTTTTTACAGTGATACAGCTCAATGAGAGGAAGAGTAGTGACAAGGAACCATAACTCTGGGTGGTCCCATTTTTTAGTTATCACCCATCGTTTGAAAATATACTCATTAGGTGAAACATCCGACTCGCGGAGTTCTTGTTTTTAAATTTTATCTATTCCTCAGCTGTTTCATCTTGTTTTCCATGTTGCTATATATATTTTCACATAGTTTTATCGTAAACATGTGCTATATAACTTATGGTCTCATCAAGTCATTCATCAACATAGCTCATAACATGTTAAGTGTCAGACCAAATGAAATATTTATAAGTTATGTACATTTTATAGAGAATATTATTAGAGTTTCGGAAAGAGATTCAGTGAGGCTGATAAACATGTTTGTCTGAGATGTTAACAGAATGTATGATCAAATTTTAATTTGTACGACATTGTGGCTTAAAGGCCCTACAGATGCTTTGCATAAGTCAATCCGTTCACTGCTTTTAAACAATTAATATTTAAAAGGAACAATTTTTATTATGTAGCTAAATTAAGTGTAATGTCAATTGGTAAATAAATTACTGAACATTCCATCAAAGAGTTATCACTTTATGTTTTGTTAAAGGTGCTAAAAGCTTTAGACCGCCGCTTGAATACTGTGGTATTCCCTACATCAGAGAGAGAACTGGTCCAAGTGAAACAAAAAATTTTTGGTATAGCCGGAATTCCAAATGTGATTGGAGCAGTGGATTGCACACACATCGCCATGTTAGCCCCAAGGGAGAGAGAAGACATATATGTGTGTCGGAAAGGATACCATTCCATTAATGTACAAGCTGTTGTAGATGCAAACATGAGGTTACTCTTTTTCTCTTTGTATAAGTTTGTGAAAGAACTGACAAAAAAGCATATCTAATGATTATCTCCAAAGGTGGAGGGATGTTGCTTTGGTGTTGTCTGTCTGTTCTACTGTTTATCTGTCTGTATCACTTTTCTGACAGGAGATGTTTCTCAGTAACTATTTTGTGGAATAACATGAAACTTAAAATAAATGTTTCACTTTTGTAAATTATTTGAATTATAATGCATATAATATCATGTCAAGAGACGAAACAAATTTTAAATCTTAAGTGAGATTATAAAGCAACGCAACAATTTATTTTTGTTAATCCTTTACTCTGCTAATCTCTGCTCATTCGAACACAACACTACAGTGTACATACCCTTTATGATTCATGTTTTCTGATTTTATGCGTTTGAAAAGAAAAGCTGAAAACTTTTTTTGTAGATTCACTAACATTGTGGCAAAGTGGCCGGGATCCACACATGACAGTGTAATCTTTGACAACTGTAGCTTGAAGGACTGGCTGGTGGATGGAAGCAAAGGATGGCTACTAGGAGACTCCGGCTATGGACTGAAACCATATCTTCTTACTCCAAAGGTAATTTTTCATCATCATTGACAAACCATTAATGAACATAAACATGTATGTTAAAGAGCCAGAGGATATTTGTTGCATTCTGTGCATTATCGATTTTAATTCACGAGTGATCATAGAAAATAATATTTTCACGAGTGAATTAAAATCGATATTTAACCGAATCCAATAAATTTTCCTTTTATTTAATGCTTTTGATTACAGTTTATATACATTGTTAAAGAGTTAAACTAAAGAATTTTGCTGGGATAATGACGTCATTTCGTCAAAAAAGTAAACAGTGAAAATTATCGATAATTTTCAGTTAATTTTCACTGTTTGAAACAGTGAAACAATCAGTTTTAATTCACTGATATTTCTCTATAAACCACCGGAAAGCATAAAATAAAGTACTTATGGTAATTGTTTAGTTAGATAATCTTGTATAAAGATTGTTAATAATCATGATATAAAATGTATTTATGAGAGTGAGCAATAATACAATGTACTTTTGTGTACAAACATTCCTTTTGTTGAAAAAAACAATTTCTCTTATTTCCTATTCAACGGTGATTCATATCCTATTTACCAGTCCAGTAATGTTCAATGTTTTTCAATAACCTTTTTAGCTCGACTATATCTATATATACATTGTTTTTTTTTAATATGCTGGTAGCTGAATCCAATGAGCAGAGCTGAGATCGCGTTCAACTTGGCCCACAGTCGTTCGAGGATGGTAGTAGAGAGGGCGTTTGGACTGTTGAAGTCACGTTTTAGGTTATTAATGTTATAAAAAATAGATTTGATTTTTAGCTCCACTGGCCAAAGGCCAGCGGGGCTTATGTCATGGTCCTTTGTCCGTTGTGCGTGTGTCCGTGCGTTTACTTTTCCTTTAAACATCTTCTCCTAAACTACTGGTCCAATTCTGATGAAATTTCTCAGGAATGTTCCTGGGGTGAACCTCTTTCAAATTTGTTCAAATTATGCCCCTGGGGTCAAATTTGACCCTGCCCTGGGGGGTCACAAAATTGAACATATGCTTAAATAAGGCCTATTTTGTGAAAACTTCAAAAATTTTCTTGTTCATAACCATCCGGCCTATGGCTATCAAATTTGGTATGTAGTGACATCTAATAGTCCTCTACCAAATTTGTTCAAATTTTATCCCTGGGGTCAAATTTGACCCTGCCCCAGGGGTCACAAAATTGAACATATGTGTTCGTGTGTTTGTGTGTTGTTGTGTATGCATGTGCGAAAAATTGCAATAGTTTCGCGTTTGCTCAATAACTTTGTTATACATGTACAGATTTTAATAATACTTGTTATGGGTATTAACCATATTATGATGTGTCGTGTGAAAGACTCAATATGCTAATACCTTTCTTGGACAGAAACATAACTTGTTTTGCAACTCTTTCTGATGAAACTGTAAGAGAAAGTACATTGTACTTTACTGTACTTTATATCTCCAATGAAAGCAGGCCAATAATGACATAATGGTATATCCACGTGTTTTCTTCCAGTTAATATATTACTAAGTATGGTATATTTGTTGTAGGTGTCTTCACAAAACTGGAGGCTATCTACAATTTTCGCCTCAGAAGATAGCTCTGGTTGTGACTGTATGTGCCAAGCTGCACAATCTGTGTCTGAGTGATGGTTTCCTTGACATTGATGACATTGACGTAGAAGATGATGATGACGATGTACAACTGCCACTGGAAAACCCTGACCTGAATGCGTTGCGTGCACGGGCCTTACTGATTGAGAGATTTCACTAAAAAGGGATTCTATATTAATTTAATATAGAATACCTTTTTCAGGGAAATCGCTCAATCAGTAATGAATTGATTCTCAATAGCATACTGAACTGTTTAATGTATTGTTTTGTTCATTTCACTACTAGAGTATTGTTTTATTACTATGTGATACTAGGTGATATTTAGTGTTAAAATATAAGAAGTAGTTCTAACAATGACACAATATTTTTTGATAGTTGTTAAAAATTGCAGAGAATTGTAATAACCTTATTAATTTCACACCATATTTAGTACATTTCATTTATAGCAATTTGCTGCTAAAATTGTCATTTGATTTATAATATGAATGTTAATAAATGTTTAAAGCCACACACCTTGAAATGAAGTACATGTTAATAAATACATATAGATGCAATTTCAAAATGTGCAAAATTGTCATAAAATCTCTAGCCTTGTTAGCAAGTTATTTATTGTTTTTTTTAATTTAAAAACCAAAAGTAGGATTTCTATACATATACATACATTTCGACAAACGCAATTATTTTTAAGTTTTAAAGCGCAAAAGAGACAGATGTCTACCTTGTAACCACCAGATATATTCTTATTGGCATAGATCAAATATGTTTCTCATTTATCCTTAAACTTACTATGCCATGTATTTCATTTCAAGGTGTGTGGCTTTAAACAATGATTATTTATTGTTCATTAAGCGGAAATGAAAACAGTTTTGCAAGAAGTTCTCTGGTTCTTCTTTGCTCTAATAAAATTGCATCGAGTGTCTCATTTTGCTGTCTCAAAAGTTGCAAGACATCTTCATGGTCATCTGAAAAAAAAGGCTTATTTTTAGTAATAGAAAGAAATTCAGGCAAAATGGACTTTAACAAAGGTAGGAATAGGTAACGACTCGCCCCATTAACAACTCGCCTCATAACGACTCGCCCATTGTTAATTGGGCTAGTCGTTACAATACCAATAGAAAAACAACATGACTGCGAAATTTAAATAAATTAACATAATTCAACAGTTTATTTCTTGAAATATTACCATCTTCACTTGTCTTCCGCCTTTTGTTTTTCGTGCTTGGACTCCTGTAATAATTCAAATTAACATACATTGAAATAATTTGTTAGACGATTGTTATAATAATTGGAATAAAACAAGGGCTGTTTGTAAAACACACATGCCCCCAAAATGGACTGTCAATTGTAGTTGTTTCAGGTCACTGTGACCTTGAACTTTGACCTAGAGTCCTGAAAATCAATAGGGGTCATCTGTCGGTCATGACCAACGTCACCATGAACTTTCCTGATCCTAACCCTTAGCATTCGTGAGTTATCATCCGGAAACCATTTTACTGTTTCAAGTCACTGTGACCTTGACCTTTGACCTAGAGTACTGAAAATCAATAGGGGTCATCTGTCAGTCATGACCAATGTCCCTATGAACTTTCCTGATCCCAGGCTTAAGCGTTCTTCAGTTATCATCCGGAAACCATTTACTGCTTTAAGTCACTGTGACCTTGAACTTTGACCTAGTGACCTGAAAATCAAAATGGGTCATCTGCCAATCATGATCAATGTACATATGAAGTTTCATGATCCTAGGCGTAAGCGTTCTTGAGTTATCATCCGGAAACCACTTGGTGGACGGACGGTCCGACGGAACATGTGCAAAACAATATACCCCCTCGTCTTCGAAGTAGGGCATAAAACACACCATATGTTGATTGGCAATAATTACATTTTTATTACAGGGATTGTGTGGATATTAATAATATGTATTATACTGTTGAAATGTATTCCAAATTAATTGGTTATCTTGTTTCAGTTTAACATTACTGAATGTATCGTATTTATACTAATAGCATATTTTAGTAGTGTTTTGTCACATTATTTATATGTTTTAGATGCTTTGCTGAATACACACTGTTGTTAACAAATAGATGAAATAAAAAGAATTTGTTATAACGCACTGCACATACATTTTTGTTTTTTGGTTTGGAGTTGCGACTCCTCCTACCACCTGGGGTTCTAAAGCTACAGTGGGCTCCACACACATCGTACTGCATGATTGACCATGTTGCTCTGCAATCATCGGCTGTTGTGTTCCTGTCATTATTGAAAACAGACAAAATGTTTCTTCAACTCGAGTGCCTTTCAAAACAATGAAGATTAGAAGCACAAGTACATTTAGCGTTAGCAGCGGGGATAGCAGTAATTTTTACTGTTTTTGCGAAAACAGTACTGTTTTCGTTATCTAGTCATACCGGCAGCGGGGTGTCATTAACTGTCACAACGGCGACTGTTTTAGTGGAACGGTATGGTAAATAATATAGCTAATGACAGTAAGTAAAGATAACTTTTTTATTTGATCATTGCAATAAGGTATGTTACTCACGTTGCACAGCAAACGTGTCCACACCACCGAACCCCACAATCGACTCTTCGCCAATAACCTCTATCATCTATAAGAAATTAGATCTAACTGTACGGTAATCAACAATATAATTTGCATCAAACTTAGGCCTAAAGAAGTTGTATGTTTCCGCTAACCCGACAGACACGAACTTTTTTACCGACCCTTAACTTGTTTTGCCATTTGAAGTCAAGTTTACAGACAAAAAATCAGTTTTTGGTTACATTTGTTAAACTGGAATCTTTTATCGATATAATAATTGTGCCATCTTAGAATTATATTAAATGATGTTTGCATTGATGTTTTGAACACTTTTGTCAATGGACTTACCTTGTTAGTGGAACACAACGTGTAAAAGTCAAACAAAAGTTCAATGAAAGTTACGAAAACCTACTTTTTTTATTTTTGGTGATGTTAGCGGAAGTAAAACACAACTTTTTTACGCGTTCAAAAGAGTACAAAACACTTTAATTCTAAATTATATGAAAAGACACTTATGAACCCTATTAATTAATCAAGCAAGTATTTTTTAGATTTCTACGGTAGGAGTATTATTGATTTGACTTAAATGATACACTGCATTACATAATTAATTTCATCACAGCTATCAGTCAGATACAGTAATTTACATTTGATATCATTGTTTATGAATAAAAAAACAATATTCTAAGGTCACTCATCAAATGGAGATATGCTTTGATATAGCTTTCTCTTGGAATAGTCGTGAATACAAATGCATTTACTTTCTCCTCCCACTTCTCCAGTGTGATTGCTGGCCCCCCTCCAGTTTGTTTCATTGATAGGCGCCGTTGTCTTTCTTTCTTTCTCAGTTTTGTTTTCGTGTCGGAAATCTTTTTCCGGATCTCTTCCACTGTTCTTTCTTCTGCTCCCAGTGCGTTTATTCTGCATGAGATTATGTTTACATACGTCTAGCATGTTTAGTGACATTTTAATAAGCTATATCCTTATTTAACAAGAAGCCGTCGGAGACGGGTTATGATCCCAAAAGTTTTTTTGTCACAATATTGCACTATATATTCAGATAAAAGGAAACGTCTAGTAGTTGGGGGGACAAGAATTGCACTATATGTACAGTTAATGGAAAATTTCAAACGGCCATATCTCTGTGAAAAATCATCCGACCAGAACCGGCTGATAATATGCACATCTCCTCTTGGTAGTGAAGCTTCCCATAAAGTTTAATTGAATTCCGGTCATTAATTGCTGAGAAATAGCCCGGACAAAAATTGTGCACGGACGGACGGACACACGCACAGACAAACGAAGCGGCGACTATATGCTCCCCCCCCCCCAAAAAAATGGGGGGGAGCATAATAAATTATTATGGTGTTTTTGAGCGTTTAAACTACAGTAAGCACATGTCACGTTGTGTTTTTTTCTAATCTAAAATTGTGTTCATTGTTAAGTTTCAAAGAAAATATAATAGTGCGCTAGATGATACTCACTGTTCTGCAATTTTTTCCCACGCAAGATCCTTATCTTTTCCAGACAACGTCGATGAAAAATTGCCGTTTATCAACGCATGCTGCTCGATGTAAGCAGCTGCTAACACCTCCGTTTCTATTTTGGTCCAATTCAATTTCCTTTTTTCTCTTTTCTTCTCATTAAGCGTTACCGCATCCATTGTGACAAGTTACAACTTAAACAAGTGCAGACGACACTAGGTGACAACACACTTACGAAAGCAGATGGGTTACATAAAACAAAAAAGTAAAAATAGTATAGTTTAACCGTCAGAGTTGTTGTTGTTTGTTTTCATGTCACCTCCAAGTTGGAGAGTTACGATCATTTTTTTCACTTACGTACGATGTCAAACTTACGCAATGTTAGTAAAACGCACTTACGAAATGCGTACGTTATTCGTAACTTGTCAACTTACGCCAATACTTACGCAAAACTTAAGTATTGTTAGTAAAACGGTACCCAGGACCTTAAATTCCATCAAGCTTTACTGTCCCGTGACATTGACCTATTTCAAAGTAATTTATTGTATTTTATGAATGTCATGAAGACAACAGCGTTGATTATGAAGACTTCACCCACAACGGTCATGCCGACAACAGCATTCAGTAAGAAGTTTTCCCGACAACGGTCATGACGCCACACATAGTTCATTATGACCTTTTTTACTCATTATGAACCCATCAGTAGCCTATATCATAGGTTACTTAAAGCTAAGTTGGTCAAAGACATTTGGCGCAACAAATTTGTGGACATGGCTTTACTTTTTCCATCAGCATTTTCTCCCCAGACCAATCAATACAAATTGCAGATGGACCGAATAAATGAAACAAATCAATTGAGTAAGAGTAATTGATTAGTGATTTGGAATAAATACATATGTACTAAAAATAAAAATGTGTTTCGCATAATTTATATCAAAGTACATACAAACATCATTCTGCTTTTTGCTTATACTGATTTCAGTTGATAAGAAAACCAACCAGCCTCAAAAGTTGTTCTGTACACTTTAATACAATCTATGGCAGAAATTTTAGTATATTCTTATGATATATTTACAGTGAAAGTTAATCAATATGTGTATTTGTTTTTAAGGACAACATCAGAGCTTGAGACATTCAATAACCATTTTTTAATGTATGCATCCAAAAGACAGGCTTACTGTCATGTAAGCATTTTATTCAGCTTGTACTTTAAGTTGTACATTCAAATACTTAGGAAAGATAATCAGATATCTAGTATGAACAAACCGATTTGAAATCTTTCTTCTGTGATTCAAGTTAAATCATTGTAGTCATGCTTTATAATTGATTTTACAGTGTCTCCTCTAAAATAATGTTGGTTATGCAATAAACTCTTTAACTGGGTATTCAATATACAAGTGCTGATGCCAGCTTGCAGCCATAGACTATATGCACCATTTGGACAGGCCATACAAGGCTGCAAATGGTGAGCTCTGGTAAGTGGAAGATTGAATCTTTTTTTTTGTTTATTTATAATGCTTGGAGTGGATTTTGTGCCAACAATTAAAGGATCTTTCATTATCATATTATTTGCTCCTTTTATGTTGACTTCATCTAATTATGTACACAGACTTTGTGTTCTTATACCACATGGAATGTTTGTAGTCTTATACCACATGGAATGTTTGTTAAAGTGTTTTAGCTTATTTTATGACAGTATGCCTATTTTTTTAGCTAGTTTTCCAAGAGAGAGAACAAGTGGACAGTCTACCCAGTGAAGGTGGACAAGGCCTACAGCTACATAGAACAAGAGGCCCCAAAGGGCCCTGGGTCGCTCACCCGAGAGACTAAGATGGAAAGAAACAAAGATTAAAAATTTTCAGCAAATATTTCAAATTATTGGTATGACAAGACTGACTTTAAAAATAAGGTGTTTCAAAGTATTCACAATAGGCCTATATAGAAAATTACCCCACCCACCATGGCAGCCATGTTTTTAATAACTAGATTTTTTTAAAATATATATATAAGGAAAATGCTTCTTACATACATATAGAGAAAACTGCCCCATCCCATGGCGGCCATTTTTTTCCACTGATCATTACCATTTTCATACTCATCTGACATATCAATAAAACCAATGTTTTAACCAAGTTTCATGATGATTGGCCAAAAAATGTGACTTAGAGTGTTCACAAGCCTTTAGTATATAAATATAAGGAAAATGCCCCCCCCCCCCCCCTCCATGGCGGTCATGTTACTAGATAGATCAAAACATTTTTTGACTCAACCGTGGTATACAGGAAAAAAAATGTTCTGACCAACAAATGTCATGAAGATTGGGAAAAAAATGCGTCTTCTAGACTGTTCACATGTTTTCATTATATACATATAGAGAAAACTGCCCCACCCCCTGGCGGCCATGTTTTATCACTGATCACGACTATTTTCTTACTCAACCAAGATATCCAAAAAACCAATATTTTGACCAAGTTTTATGATGATTGGACAAAAAATGTGACTTCTAGAGTGTTCACAAGCTTTTTTTACTGTATAAATATAAGGAAAAAGACCCCCACCCTGGCGGCCATGTTTTTTTACCGATCCGAACCATTTTCGAACTTAACCGTCGTATCTAGGAAACAAATGTTCTGACCATATTTCATAAAGATTGGGCAAAAATGTGTCTTCTAGACTGTTCACATGTTTTCACTATATACATATAGAAAAAACTGCGCACCCCCTGGCAGCCATGTTTTTCCACTGATCCAACCATTTTCAAACTTGTTCAATATATCCAGATAACCAATGTTTTGACCATATTTCATGATGATTAGGCAAAAAATGTGAATTCTAGAGTGTCCACAAGCTTTTTTACTATATAAATATAAGGAAAAAGACCCCACCCCCTGGCACCCATGTTTTTTTACTGATCAGAACCATTTTCGAACTCAACTGTTGTATCCAGGAAACCAATGTTCTGACCAAATTTCATGAAGATTGGGCAAAAAATGTGTCTTCTAGACTGCTCACATGTTTTCACTATATACATATAGAGAAAACTGCCCCACCCTCTGGCGGCCATGTTTCTCCACCAAGCATGACCATTTTCGAACTCCTCCGATATATCTATAAAATCAATGTTTAAAAAAATTTCATGATGATTAGGAAAAAATGTGACTTCTAGAGTGTTCACAAGCTTTTTTACTATATAATAAATATAAGGAAAATTACCCGCCCCTCGGCGGCCATTTTTTTTACCGATCCAAACCATTTTCGAACTCAACCGTCAATTCCAGTAAACAAATCTTCTGGCCAAATTTCATTAAGATTGGACCAAAATTGAGACTTCTAGAGTGTTCACATGTTTTCACTATATACATATATAGAAAACTGCCCCGCCCCCTGGCGGCCATGTTTTTTCACCGATCTGGACCATTTTCGAACTCCTCAAAGATATGAATAAAACCAATGTTTTGACCAAGTTTCATGATGATTGGGCAAAAATTGTGACTTCTAGAGTGTTCACAAGGTTTCTCTAAAGCCATATAAGGAATACTGCCCGCCCCCTGGCGACCATGTTTTTCAACGGACCAGAACCATTTTTGAACTCAACCAACATATCATTAAGACAAACATTTTGACAAAGTTACATGAAGATTGGGCAACAAATGTAACTTTTACAGTGTTCACAAGGTTTTTCTTTTTTTTGACTTAGTGACCTAATTTTTTACCCAGCATGACCCAGTTTCGAACTCGGTTGAGGTATCATTGTCTGACCAAGTTTCATGAAGATCTGACAATAAATGTGGCCTCTAGAGTGTTCACAAAGCAAAATGTTGACGACGGACAACTGACGACAGACAAAAGGCGATCACAAAAGCTCACTATGAGCACTTTGTGCTCAGGTGAGCTAAAAACGGATTGTTTCAGCAGTCAACAAGTACTGCACGGGCAAGAAACGCATCTATCACCCAATCAAAAGACAGGCTGGCGAACCCTGACCATTGCTTCCACCATTGCTTCAATTGAACCACCACCTACTGCAGAACTTGTCACTCAAAGGAAATCAAGATTGGCAAAATAAAGGCAGAATCTGAACTATGCAGATTATCTACAAACGTTCAATGACACTGATGTCTATTGTGTTGGAAATGATTGATGTTTTTGTTTCATATTTGAAACAAGAGATGTGTTCGTCAGAAACACAATGCCCCCTATTGCACCGCTTTGAAAAAAAAATAAATTGACCTTTGACCTTGAAGGATGACCTTTACCTTGAACTTTCACCACTCAAAATGTGCAGCTTCATGAGATACACATGCATGGCAAAAATCAAGTTTCTATCTTCAATAATGCCAACGTTAAAGTGTTTTTTTTCGGACGGACAGACAGACTGACATACACACATACTGACATACTGACTGACGGACAGTTCAACTGCTATATGCCACCCTACAGGGGGCATAAAAACAGAGAAAATATAGACCATGGCGGTAGGTACAGACCCTTTTACAGTGTTCGATAATTTAAGGCGTGAATTAATTAATGTTTCCAATTCTTTAATAACTCAGGGCATTTCACAAACAGTTCCTAAATTTCATGGAAACCGTCAAGAGTATAGGGAATGGGTCAAATCCAATGAGAAATTTGCTACGTTAATGAATATAACTGATGATAGAAGAAAACAATTCATTGCACATCAAAGTGCATCGGGTGCAGTTTTTGGTTACATTGAAAGATATATTCATGATAATCCTGAGAATACTAGGGGACAGTTCAAACAAGACTTAGCGATCAGGTTCTCAGACGTGACAGATCTGCATTTCACTCTGTCCCTTCTAAGGAAAATAAGACAAGGTAAACATGAGGATATCCAGTCATACGCTGAAAGAATTATGTCTTTGAGGAAAGAGGCATATGGTGTGAGAAATGCTAATGCTGAGAGACATTTGATAGACAATTTCACAGATGGCTTAAATGATAATTCCCTAACATAGAAGATATTAAGGGAAAGGCCCGCAACTTACAAACTGAAATTAACAGGGCCATAATCAAACAAAATTTGTTGGCATGAGTAAGACTTTCTGGCGGTACTAGTAGTGTAAGATAAGAGAGAGAGGAAACCCCTATGGGGATTAACCATAATCGAGATTTCCGGTGTTACAAATGCAAACGGATCGGACAACTCCTCCGATTGCAAAAAGGTTAATGTTGCTTCAGTCGAGTGAGAGAGTTCAAGAGTTTTGTGTTGGGGCTGTGGTACAGAAGGGCACGTGTTGCGTGATTGTCCTTATTCGAAACAGGGTTTGAAAGATAATAAAACAGGCCATAGAAAAACTAAAACATTCTCAATATGTCGAGGTCGAAGTTTAGATAACAATAAGTCAGAAATTAACCAACCATGGCAAGTTTTTATTTCTGGAAAACCGAACTCCTGTTTATTACGTATTGGTAAGCAAAAATTTCGAAGTTTGATAGATACAGGTGCTGAGATTTCTTTGATGCATAGACGATTGAGAAGACAAAATTACAAAAGAAATTGGTTACTGTACAATCAGCAAACGGTAGTCCGTTGATGATTGATGGGCTCATCAGTATTAAAATCTGCGTTGGGATATCAGAAATGATCCAAACTTTTTATGTTGTCAGAAATTTAAATAGAAATTTAATTTTGGTTTATTCGGGTAATAAATAACTCATAATGTCAGAAATTTACATATAGGAATAGTATATAAAGGGGGTTTTGGGGAAAGAGAAAAGAAGGACAGGAGAATGGATGGATGCTTTGAATAAATGTCACTGGAAAACATTTGAGCCTTGTTCTGGGAAAACTTGGCTTAGTGCATGTGCGTAAAGTGTTGTCACAGAATAGGTATTGTAGTCTCCACACGGCACAGGGACAACACTTTCCGCTTTCATGGAGCTTTTGTTTAAATAAGGTCTCTGCTTAACGAAAATCTACAGTAGGAGAAAGTGTTGGCCCTGATAAGCCTGTACAGACTACACAGGCTTATCAGGAACGACACTTAACGCACATGCATAAATCCCAGTTATCCCAAGGTGGCGACTTTGAAGAAATCAACACCAGCAATGGCTATTGAAGAGCTGGCCACAGACACAAATGAAAATCTCCTTATACATAGTATCATCAATACTCAAAGAGTTTCTCTGCCTCATCCACAGCACCCTCCACAACAACCTCCAATCATATTCTAGCTAATTCAAATGGTCTGGAAGATGCTCCTTCCACAGCTGGCCAACCACTGCCACTTCAATTGGGTCACTCAGATTTAATCCCTTTTGATGAGAAACAAAACCTAATATTCCATCAAGCTTAACTGTCTTGTGACATGGACATATTTTTATGTAATGTATTTTATTTTCAGAATTTCATGACGACAACAGCGTTAAATATGAAGTCTTCCCGGACAACGGTCATGACGATAACAGCGTTCATTATGAAGTTTTCCCCGAAAACAGTAATTGATGCCACCATAGTTCATTATGACCTTTTTAAAACCCATGATGAAACCATCAGTAGCCTATATCATCAGCAACTTAGCTTAGTTGGTCAAAGACATTTGGCCCAACAAATTTGTGGACATGCCTTTACTTCATTTATCAGCATTTTCTCCCCAGACCAATAAATACAAGATGGACTGGAATATGCAGGTATCTTTCACCCTAAAATTCAATCTCTGAAAAATCAACAACATCGATCAATGGACAAATGTCATCCTGTTTTCAGCGGTTAACATGTTAAAATTTACATCAAAGACGCAGTCTCAGCTGAAACTGAGTTTTGCATAATTTCTAGTATAAAAACTTGGCTATGATTTGCAACTGTTGCATTTTTTGTTTCATGAAAACCGGGACATCTGGCATTCCAGAAGAATTTTATTGAGCAACGTAGAAATACATTCTACTATCTTGAGCAGTCAGTAGCACTGTCCGTCAGGACAGGACGGTCCCAGTCTGCCCATTTTCTCCAATATAGTGACCGACTACATCCTGGACCGTGACCATAGTGTGGTGAGCGAGGGAGATCTGCCAGAGCACCTTGCTCAGCTGATAGATCAGGTCAGTTTTGTTAATAATCAAATTCATATATTCAACAATCAGCATCACAGAAAGAGCTGCAGGACAGATGTGCCAGGCTTGAGTTGGAGAATGAGCAGCTCAAGCAAAAAAAATAAGAAGATGAGAGAGAAACTAGAGGGGCTTAGTCAGGAAAAAAAACACTGGCGGTTATATTTAGCTGTTTTGATCATTTGAATGGTTTATTTTGCATTCAGTATTGATACTTCAGTAAGAATATCCTTACTTTTCAACAACAACGGTCTTTGCATATGTACTTTTGTCTGGGCCAACCAAAATATAGTTTGTACAAACAGTTCTTGTTATTTCAGTTGTTCTTTAACAATATGATAAAACTGATAAACCTTGCTTATTTGTCCATGAAATACTGCTACAGTAATGCTTAACACATTTTTGAACATTTTCTTTTTTGATACTGTAAAAAACCAGCACAGCAATAATTACAATAAATATATGATGGACATGATTGAACGCGGACTGTCTGGCCATTTGCTGTTCAAGTTGTATTTTATATCTTGCTGATAATTCAAATTTGTGCCTGAATCAAGCTTCAGGGCTTTAAGACTTGATTTGGGGAAAGGGCCTAGCCTTCCATTTTTTGGGAAAAAAAATCAAACTGAGAAGAGGGAAAACCTTCCCAAAGTAAGCTTGAAATTTAGGGAAAATTGTATAATTTTACAGAAAATCTCTTTGAGGAAGGGGCATTTATAAGGCCCTTGCTAAAAAAGGCAAAACAAGATGTGTTTGTGAAACACAATGTCCCCCTATATGATGTTTGACCTTGAAGGATGACCTTGACCCCTATATGATGTTTGACCTTGAAGGATGACCTTGACCTTGACCCTTCACCACTCAAAATGTGCAGCTCCATGAGATACACATGCATTTCAAATATAAAATTGCTAGCTTCAATATTGCAGAAGTGACATTACATGAGCAATTTTGAACCATATATTTGACCTTGAAGGATGACCTTGACCTTTCACCACTCAAAATGTGCAGCTTCATGAGATACACATGCATGCCAAATATCAAGTTGCTATCTTCAATATTGCAAAAGTATTCATAAAATAAGCGATTTGGGCCACATATATTTGACCTCTGACCTTGAAGGATGACCTTGACCTTTCACCACTCAAAATGTGCAGCTCCATGAGATACACATGCATGCCAAATATCAAGTTGCTATCTTCAATATTGCAAAAGAACTCATAAAATGAGCAATTTTGGCCACATATATTTGACATCTGACCTTGAAGGATGACCTTGACCTTTCACCACTCAAAATGTGCAGCTCCATGAGATACACATGCATGCCAAATATCAAGTTGCTATCTTGAATATTGAAATACTGCAAAAGTGTACATAAAATGAGAGATTTTGACCCATATATTTGACCTTTGACCTTGAAGGATGACCTTGACCTTTCACCACTCAAAATGTGCAGCTCCATGAGATACATATGCATGCCAAATATCAAGTTGCTATCTTCAATATTGCAAAAGTTATTGCAAATGTGCAAACCAACCAACCAACCAACCAACCAACCAACCAACAGACCAACAGACAGGGCAAAAACAATATGTCCCCCACTACTATAGTAGGGGACAAAGCAAGCCCTGAACTTGATAATGCTTTGATATGAACATTATAAGAATTATTTCTGTTAAACAAATAATTCCAATTATTTACATAGAAATAAAGTCATTTTGCGTTACTAAGGAAGCTGGGAATGTTTGGAATAACTCAGTCTTTCTCCTAGTAAATCGGGATCCCGGATGTGACGTCACACACATTCGGAGAACTTCATCACGTGTACTGGAGACAGAGGAAGGGGAACTCATAGAGATGGCAAACAAGTTGATGGACATGCTGCATAATATTCATGAGAGGGCCAGAACCCCTATGACAGAAGAAATGAATGAAAGACGAAGAACTTTGTCCGAAAGACAAGTTGCCCACCAAAGTGACAGTGAGGCCAGTGAAACTAGTACATTCCCTATAGAGGACATGATGGAAGTGTCCCAGTCATCAGATCCTCCTGTTTTTGGTGCAGACTCAAGTTTTAAGTGGAGACAGAACTCCTCTCAAGAGGAAACGATTAAGCAAAAAGATAAAATGTGCGAGACAAACACAGTCAGAAAAAAGACAAGAAGAACAACAGATTTCCTGTGAAACAAGACTGCTTGATATAAGGGACATAGATACGCTTGAGGTAGCTTCAGAAGGACATCGCACCTTTGATAAATCTGAAGAAATGCAACAAGAAGCCCCACTTGCTCAAACAGAAGCAGCCCCACCAGCTGAAATTGCAGCGGCCCCAGAAGGTTACATTGCAGTGGCCCCAGCAGGTCACATTGCAGCAGCCCCAGAAGGTCACATTGCAGCAGCCCCAGAAGGTCACATTGCAGAGGCCCCAGAAGGTCACATCGCAGCGGCACCAGAAGGTCACATTAAAGCGACCCCAGAAATAAAACTGAAGTTCTATGCATTAGTTAATAAATTTTGTCCATATATAAATGTTTTGAATAGTGCCTTGGCACTAAACATTATATTCTATTTGATTTGAAAACATTTATACCTGTGTCTATTGTAAATGTCTGTGAATTTCCTTTACTCATGTTTGTAAGAAATGCATTCATTTTCAACTTGTTTTCGTAGTAATTGTTCACTTAATATATTAACCAAATTCAATGTTTTAATTGTAATCCTTTCAGGAACGGCAATCCTTAATATCCTTACAGACCTTTTTATGAAAATTGTCTGCTTCCATTACTGCTTGTGTACAGTGTTTACGGAGACAAGTTTTCAATTACTCGCAAGTCGGTGCGTGGGAGCTAGCTTAAGTTTTCCACTCTGTGTGGAACCGGCCATACTAGGGACTGAGATAGTGCTCCAGGTTACATTACACTAAATCATTGTGTATCCCTCCGTGGTCCATTCGAAAGTAGTGCCTATTTCTAAAGAGTTCCTTTTCTCTTCTTGAATATAAGCCATTTAACAATGTGAGACATGTCTTTTGTGGTTATTTGTAATATCCTGTATGTGTCTGGAGTACTTTGATGCCTTGGATTGGAAGCTAACTTAAAAGATGAACTTTTGAGGGTGTGTTTTCTATTGTGTGGGGCTTTTGTCGAAATTAGGATTCCGAAACGCGTTTTTCTACGGTGGGTTCATTCGACAGCGATTTACTTTCTTAGAAGTTGCGAGAAGGTATGTTTTTTATTGCAATTATTGGAAGATGACAGCTCCATCTTTAAAATGATACCAGGTTCGGAAAAATTGATACGTCGGAAAGGCAAGAAAAATGCTGTGAAAGTTGTCAGTTTTATAATGGGACCCTATGGGAATCGGAATTAGTGTAATATAACCTTTAAAAAGCACATTTACTGCAATTTCAAGGTCACATGGATTCGTCTGCAAGCGAGACAAGTAGAAAATGAATTTTAATGAATGTTTTGATGATTTGGGTGCTAAAATAGATGAGAGATGTCAATATTTTGGTCCAAATGGATGTTTTAGGTGGTTTTGGACTGTTCCGGATGGGTGGGGGACCTGGTATGGACAAGTAAGGGTAACATTTCCAACAAATCTTAAATGTAAATATTATTATGTCCATAGATTGAAGTTTCAGGTGGAGAGCAAGATGAAAAATATGCCAAATTACATGCATGCAACCCATTTATGCCATTTTTCTCTTTGTTTGTAGGCCTGACCGTTTGTCCTTGAGCCGTATATGGTCAACAATCCGCTAGCTGTCTTGCTCTGACTGGTGCACTGGACATGATTTCAATGTGAGTCATCATACTGATTGTTTAATTAACACATGAATTTCAGTTTGTTCGTTAAAGTACTAACTTAGCTGTGTATTTACAGTGGACGTAGTGGTGCGCAGCAGGTGGTAGACTAGGTATTTCCATAAGTACACTATGTTTACAGAATTGCGGCCAGTGGAGCAACATAGCTGATGAGTTAATAGCACTAGTTCTTCAGACAAATAACTTTATTTTCAACCTATAAAGCATATTTAGCTGTAGGTGGGGCCATTTAGCTGTAAGATCTGGCTTTTGTTCTGTTAAGCCCTTAGAGTAATGAATTTCAGAGTGAAGACCATAGGGCCTTTTCCTAGTCAAGTATCGGGCAGCTGTATGTCTTTTCAGAAATGCACATGCCTTCTTAAGCATGTCATTGTGTTTGCTTTTAATAAGATAGGCAATAAACTCATAACCTTTAGACAAATGAGCATCTGTAAATTCAGATTTCACTATTTCAGAGTCAGCCAGACCATGATTGAGCTTAAGGATTGTGCTGCGAATGCAGCCTGTGCAGTTCCGGGAGAAAGTCACTGTCTTGGGCAATGCGGTCTGGTATCAGGTAAGCACTATTGAAAGCCTCACGCTTTTGGGGGGTCTGAAGCCTTCTGCTGTCAATGCGATCTGGTTCAAGTACAATCAGAATGCATTCTCAAAGCAGTACTTCATCAGATATGGTTATCTCAAGCTTACAGTTCGCGGGCAGATATGACTTCGATTTGTTCTTGCTAGCAGAACCCCTACAGGCCAAACTATGCGTTAAGCACTATTTTCCACAGCAACCCTTGCAGACAGAAAAACAATACTTAAAATTACTTCTGGCATTTAATTTCTAATTTCCTTTATATCTCTTTTGTATGTTTGTTTGCCCTTTTTAACTCTGACATGCCATCTTGCTCACATTGATGGAGCATACCTGTTTTTGTTTAGAGCCAAGTCCCCAGCCGCTCGAGTTTGCTGTGTCGATAATGAGAAAGCCATGGCATGATGTCTCCTCTATGCGTTTCCTTATCTCAGTGTTGAACATAATTGCCAGTTTCAGGGTCCTAAACATTTTATTTTATTAAAGGTCTGGATGATCCTTGCCTGACTGCGGGTTTGTGTACACCTCAATCCGACTCTGTGTCCTGAACAGAGGCCGCAGTGGTGCAGCGCTTGTGGACGATCCATCAACATCCTGAAAGGTCAACACTACACCAAGCTGGGAAAATTGATCCTGATAGTCATCCCCAGGTAGTGGAATGAATGTACACTGAGCTACAGAGGAATCACACCCAAATGACTTTCCTGCCACGACATTAGTGTGGCCACTCGCGTAGGAATTCCTTAGCCAACGTGCTCTTTTGCATGGTGACTGTGGGCATTTTTGCAAAACTTACGCTTTCAACACTGGATTTTAAAGGGAATAATTAATAAAATGTCGCTAACAGGACTTATTTATATGAGAGAGACTATCTGGATGCGCATTAAGTGTCACTTTGTGTCGTAAGCTGTTGAAGGAGCGATTTGCGCCTTTTTAAGTGTTAATTTTGGGTAGCCGGCTTGTATCGGCTTGAAAGCTGCAAATTATGCCTCTCATCATAATAGCATTAATTTTTGTAAATGCAATGTGTATGTTTAGATTGTAAGTGAAGCTTTTAATAATAATTTTCTTAAAAAACATGATTTTATATGCTGTCAGTGAGTTTTTTATTGAAAAAAGTGCTTAAAATTAAAAAAAAAGTCTCCTTTTTCATCAAGAAAAGTACACTGATTCACAATCAATACATTTATTTGGGCCTTTTGCTGATATATTGGTGAATTTCGCATGCAATGATACCAGTTTTTGCCATAAAAGTTACGCATAACAATAATTGGAGACACAAAATCAGCTGTCGTCACTTAGACTAAAAATCATGCATTCCGACTTGACTGCGGCCAATTTAGTCACCGCTTTAAATGGCCATTTTAAGGCCTTTACACCCATCCGAATGCACTGAAATTGCATATTCATTGTGGAAATAGTTGAAATCTCATGTGGAGAAAGTTTGAAAAAGATAGGACAATGTTGAGTTCCCTTAAAGGTTACATTACACTAAATCATTGTGTATCCCTCCGTGTTCCATTCGAAAGTAGTGCCTATTTCTAAAGAGTTCCTTTTCTCTTCTTGAATATAAGCCATTTAACAATGTGAGACATGTCTTTTGTGGTTATTTGTAATATCCTGTATGTGTCTGGAGTACTTTGATGCCTTGGATTGGAAGCTAACTTAAAAGATGAACTTTTGAGGGTGTGTTTTCTATTGTGTGGGGCTTTTGTCGAAATAAGAATTCCGAAACGCGTTTTTCTACGGTGGGTTCATTCGACAGCGTTTTTACTTTCTTAGAAGTTGCAAGACGGTATGTTTTTTATTGCAATTATTGGAAGATGACAGATCCATCTTTAAAATGATACCAGGTTCGGAAAAATTGATACGTCGGAAAGGCAAGAAAAATGCTGTGAAAGTTGTCAGTTTTATAATGGGACCCTATGGGAATCGGAATTAGTGTAATATAACCTCCAACAGTCAATGGGACACCAGTATCATGAACGTTCTTGGTGCTGGATCAATACTTTTTAGTGGTGTGTCAATAAGACAATTTTTTAACTGTCTAGACTTTCTAAGAGTACCTTTTATTACATAAAGAACATTTACACGGATTCAGACATCTTATATTCTATCAGCAGTAGATAACGTGTGGAAAAGAACACAGAAAAAATCTTCCTGGGGGCCGTTTCATCTTTGGTTGCAGCCCAGTTGCGTTGCAAGTTGCAAGTTTTTCCTCGATTTTCAACGCTCAACTAAGTGGGTTTCATCATTGAGGTTGCAACTTTCAATAGGTTAAACACCACCTATTCCTAAAATCGTGACGCCATTTACATGCGCAACTGTCAGACAAACTAAAAATAAAATGGCGTAGTGCAGTTCCAATTGGACTCGAGAGGAAACAGAAATTCTGGTACACGATTATGTAGAAAATAGAGGTTTTATTTGGAAAGTTTTCAAGCAAAATAACACATAAGGAGAAAGAAAGAAATTTTGGTGACATTTTAGGATCGTTAGTACTGTTTTATGTGAGTTTGTTCAGTTGACAGCTGTCAACTGGCCACTCAGAGATTCTGTATTTAAAGTTTGCAATTTGTTCAGGGGATGTGTGCAGCTTGGGTTGCATCGAGTACTGTAAATAGCAACTGATTGTACTTTTAACGAGTTTTGAATAATAAATGTTACCTTAAAATAATTAAAATACTTGATCTAGATTTTGGAATTGAAGGAATTATTTTAAATTGGACCCACTTTTGTTTTTAAGTTTGTACGGGTAGTTAATATTTCATGAGCTATGTTTTAAAAACTGTAAATTTCACACAGTTGATAGGTAGAACTTGTCTGTGTAAAGCATTGATATAATGGATTTATATAAGCTGCCATGAATTATTGTTTTGTTCATCTAGTATAATTGGAGTGGGAGGCAATGGGAGGTCTATTGAAGACCACACGAGTAAATGGAAGCAACTGAAGGTAAATTAAAGTAGTATGTTTTAGTAGTAATATTGAAGTTTAACAATACATTATGAGGATGAAACATCCCTCCCCAAAATGTACTGCTTTATTTTGATTTTGCACAATGCCTTATTGTGAGGTGTTAGTTGTTGATTAAATTAAAGAAAATGATAATGGTAATAATAATGATGATTTAAAGCTCTGCATGCACAATTTTCCTTTTTTGCGTACTGGGTTCTGGACATTGTGTACAGTATTAAATTCTCCCGAATACTGTGTGCCAAAGAGGGTGGTTTCACCCTCATGTAAATACTCAAATTTACTTGAGTATCACTAAACAATTCACCCAAGTTATGAATTATTCTTTTATTAAACATTACTATTCAACATAATTTATGCTCATTATAAATATCACTTTTTATTAATAATACCTTTTTTTCAGTGCTGGACTGTTGCTAAGGAACGCAAAACTCTTTAAGAACAACAGAAGACTGGAGGTGGGGAGGCTGTACAGGGACTTACTACTGTACAAGAAAAGGTTTGCAAGTTTTTATGAAATGTAATAATGTTTATTCGCTTAAGAACGCAATTCAACGCAAAGGCTATTTTCCACTCTAACTCTAAAACACCCCTCTTTATGAAATGCTATTGTCCATTGTATCATTTGGACTTGTCCACTTATATAAACCGCTTG
This sequence comes from Dreissena polymorpha, assembly GCF_020536995.1. Lineage (NCBI taxonomy): Eukaryota > Metazoa > Mollusca > Bivalvia > Myida > Dreissenidae > Dreissena > Dreissena polymorpha. The sequence continues at coordinate 133,730,366 of NC_068355.1, read as the reverse complement.
TTTTCCTCGCAGTCATTCCTTTTCCAGCTGACCAGTAAACCGAGTAAGTCACTGCTTTACGAATTTTACATTTAAGCACGTGGTTGAAAAGTCTCGATGTCTGAAGTTCTTTTTAAACTTGTTCTTATTTTGTACAGTTTTATCTTGTTATTCGTTTGTAAATTTACTATAAGAAATTCAGTATCTTTATTCTGGGGTAAGGTATTTAATAGTTTGCGTTTTTATATTCAAGATATACCGACCACGTGTTTGTACGGTTCTCGGAATTGTGTTTGGTGATCAGCTTTATCTTGTCAGTCGTTGTACATTTAGTATACAGTATATAATTTGAGTTTTTAGATTCAAGAAACAACAACCACATGTTTGTATGATTATAGAAATGGTGTTTCCTGAATAACATAACTATTAAATATTAAAAGTGAACTATTTAACAAATCTTAAATTCTAGAATAATTGTATTTTTGCTTTTAATTGGAATTATTGTCTATATCATTGTTCGCTTTCCGTTTTTATTAACAAGACTATTTTTATGGTTTTATAATGCCACCACGTGCAAAAAGACGTCGAGCGAAAGTCGCGCAAGTGCTTCAAGCCATGGCCGCAGAACCGAGACAGAGGGCCGTTCGCGCGGAACCGATAGTGACGGCACCGGAAATTGACCCAGAGGAATCGTCCAAGCCAGGAACAAGCGAGCAACAAAGCGAGAAAGGTTGGTTGAATATGTACGCACATGTACCTTTACAGACAAGGCAAAAAATCTGGAAAGGGGAATTTATTGATTTGAGGTCCCTTTTGCCGAAATTCCGAGAATCAACCCAGCAAAAAGTCCAAATAAGAAATGGCGAGATAATTGTCTCTGATTCAGGCGTTATTAACAAGGGCTGTTTGTAAAACATGCATGCCCCCCATATGGGCTCTAAGTTGTAGTGACAGCCATTTTGTAAATATGTTTTTTGTCACTGTGACCTTGACCTTTGACCTAGTGACCTGAAAATCAATAGAGGTCATCTGCGAGTCATGATCAATGTACCTATGAAGTTTCATGATCCTAGGCATAAGCTTTCCTGAGTTATCATCAGGAAACCATTTAACTATTTCGGGTCACTGTGACCTTGACCTTTGACCTAGTGACCTGAAAATCAATAGGGGTCATCTGCCAGTCATGATCAATGTACCTATCAAGTTTCATGATCCTAGGCATAAGCGTTCTTGAGTTATCATCCGGAAACCATTTTACTATTTCGGGTCACCGTGACCTTGACCTTTGACCTAGTGACCTGAAAATCAATAGGGGTCATCTGCTAGTCATGATCAATCTACCTATCAAGTTTCATGATCCTAGGCATAAGGGTTCTTGAATTATCATCCGGAAACCATTTTACTATTTCGGGTCACAGTGACCTTGACCTTTGACCTAGTGACATCAAAATCAATAGGGGTCATCTGTGAGTCATGATCAATGTACCTATGAAGTTTCATGATCCTAGGCCTAAGCGTTCTTGAGTTATCGTCTGACAACCACCTGGTGGACGGACCGACCGACAGACAGACCGACCGACCGACAGACCGACATGAGCAAAGCAATATACCCCCTCTTCTTCGAAGGGGGGCATAAAAATATCGAACGCATTGAAGTTTGGTCAGACCCCTTCTTGATATATATGGCTATATTTTTGTCGAGGCACGGAAATAAACATTTAGACATCATCCAGTACATGAATAACATTCGTACAGCAGCGTCCCGTTTCGCTGTAAATGTAAATAAAAGTGTGCTAAAGTTAAAGTTTTGTTCAAGCATACTGAAGCAAAATTAAGTCTTAGTCTTTGTTAATACAAACAATAAAGTGCACAATGACTTATAGAGATAAACCAGATACTCCAGTTATTTATAGGACACAGGATGAATGTATGATATAAATAATATGCAAACAAATTATGCTCATCTGATAAAACTGTGTCATGTTCTCTTAGACAAGTATCTAATATTAAACTTGTTTAAATAGTTTTATATTTTATCAAAATGGATTGATATTTTATCTTCTTTTTTAACATAATTTACATAATGTTATGTTTGAAACATGTGAGTATTACTAGAGCTGCAACGATTCGATCCGATTCATCGAAAATCGATTGGAAATGCTTCGATTCGATTACGATACCAAACCTACCAAATTCGATTCGATTCTTTAACATATATACATATATATGCATAGATACGTAAAGCACGCTGTATTCTGGCTATTGATACAGGAAGGTGTATATTTTATCTTTACCTGTAATTACGACGCGCGCGAATGGTTGCTTATTACTTTAGTCATCCAATCAATAAGCGCATTACGGTCTACTTTCGGAAAAAGCGTCAAAATGGCTGAACAAGTTGTTGCCGACAAATTGAAATTATCAGATGCGCCTAAGAAGCTAAAATCTAAAGTGTGGCAGTATTATGGGTTTCGGGATGGTAGCCCTACTGATTAAGCAAAGTGCTAACTGTGCTTCACGGATGTGGCGTACGCTCAGTCCGGCTCAACCACTAATCTAATGCAATATGTCAAAGCAAACATAACGTTGATTTAGCAAGACTAAGAGATCGCACAAGCGCAACTACTGAAGTCGCGAGCCAGAAAAGTAGTTCTATTTCTGTTGGAATTTTGTTAAGTTTATTAGAGAATGTGATTTGTCCTACAGGTAATAGGTGATGCTGTCATGGCACAATTGAAAACATGCTTATAGCGGTTTTGGGTAAAAGTATAATAATGATAGTACAACCATTCAACTGATTCCAGATACGTTCTTATGATTATTTATTTATTTTTTTTATATTATTGTGAAATCAACACAATCTTCTAGTGAGAAGTTTTTATATTAAAATTCTTAATTTGCTATTCTTTTTTATGTGTTTTATTGAAATCAAATTTGAACAGAAATGTTAATTTTGAGGCATAAGAGTGAATATATGATAAAACTAGGTTTGAAGATGAATCGAATCGAAAAAATTTGGTATCGGAGTGTCTGAAATCGAAATCGAATCGAATCGAGCTGTTGGTGAATCGTTGCAGCTCTAAGTATTACCCAACCATTGTTTGCTTAATCTTTTGTAATTATCATTTGTTGGAATTTATTTTGTAACAGGTACTATTTGTAACAGGTACTCTCATGTGTCCCAAAGGTTGCACTGGTTGGCTAATAGGGAACCACACCGGACCAATAGGTACACAATTTTGTTTTGTTTTCTGTGTATTTTTTTATCGCTGCAGTAAACAACAATATTGCAATTTAAGAAATAAAGTTGCATAAGCTAGTAGAGGCACTGTTGGCAGCTGCTGCCCACAAGATTGACATAACAACATACGTACACCACAATTATAAGTTAAATTCAAACAATTGCAATTTTTGCTATCAACAACATGTGAAGCCATTCGCCACTTACATCTGATTCAAGAAATGTAGCTGCCAGCTACTAGCTTACATATGTGCAGTTAGTTTGGTTTTCCAGATTAGGAATTATAAGCTGGTTATATTTTACTGACACAAGCCATTTCACAGCATCACAAACCAGGTCAAAAGCTGTTGCAGATGAAGGTATTGATCAGTGTATTTGTTTTGGTTATGTTTTTACATGAAGTTACATGTTATTAACATCCCATCAAGTATTATATCAATATTTAATGTGAAAAAATATTTAGAAATTTGGAGATAACATTCATTTTATAAATTGTTTGGTCCTTTTCTATTTTTCTTTTGAGGTCATATTTTTTGTTTAAGTTAAAACAATGATGTTCGTGCAAATGCTTCTTTGTTTCATAGAGGAGGTTGTATCCAAACCACCAAACAAAAAGAAGACCAGTGTTGAAGGTAAGTACAATTTTTTGTTATTTTCATATATTAATAAATTCATCAATTATGCAAGTGCAATAAAAAAAAGAAATTATAAAATTATGTTAATATATGACATAGAAAACAATAAAGTATAAATAAAGGCGTAAGATTTTGACAGCCAATACAAATGTATGCCTTGTAATACATTAACTTGTGAATTCATCATACACAGTGCAAATTGTAAAAACACCATGTAAATAAAATTATTAAATTTTACATTGAAAATCATATTCTTGGAAATCAAATTATGTCAATAGTTCTCAAATCTTAACTCTGTGCTCAAATTTGAATGTGTTTTACATCTCTATTTTCAGCATGCCAATGTTCTGCTGAGCTGCTGGATATTCAGAAAATACTTCTTGCGGAGGCTGTGCGCAGTAATGCATTGAACGAGGAGAGAAAACTCTTCCTTGAAAAAATTAGTTCAAGTCTCTAAGTTCTGGCTACTCAGCAGTAATCAGATAATTTGATGTTTGAATTGTGGATGTGTCACCGGCCGTGTCACCACCAACTGAGAATGTAAACCCAGTAAACGAAGAAATCAGAACCCTTCAGGCGACAGTGGCAGAATTATCAAGGAACAGTTATTCAGGTAATCATCCGCAAGGTTTAAATTTGTTCCTAGAGTCATGTGCTGGTCGATCATCCAAGTAAGTTACTTATTTATAATTTGTTTAATTTTTGCACATGGTTGTGTAATTTTTCTTCAGCTTTTTTCAAATGAGCACCTCTATATTTGTTTTTGTCGCTTGTATATTTTGTATATAAAATGGTTGTGTAATTTTTATTTAGCTCTTTTCAAATGAGCACTCTAATTGTTTTTGTTGCATGTACATTTTAGTATATAACAAGAGATGTGTTTGTCAGAAACACAATGCCCCCTACTATGCCACTTTGATTTTTTTTTGTGTGTATCATTTGGCAGGTACAGATAATTATCTCCCTTTGAAGCTTATTACTTCCCTTGAATGTTTTTTTTACCTTTGACCTTGAAGGATGACCTTGACCTTTCACCACTCAAAATGTGCAGCTCCACGAGATACACATGCATGCCAAATATCAAGTTGCTATCTGAAGTGGCATAGAAGTTATGAGCAATTTTCGAAACCTAAATGCGAAACCTAATCGCAAAGTGTGACGGAAAGACGGACGGACGGACAGACGAATGGTCAGATCACTATATTCCCTCCTTCGGGGGCATAAATATTAGGATAATTATACATATTTATATATATTTTTGAGTTTTTAGATTCAAGATAGGCCGACCACGCGTTTGGTCTTCAACAATTTGTCTGAAGTATTATTTTGAATGCATTTCGATGTTTATGTATAATTTCAAAGTGTTTTTTGTAATGATATTTATTATATCAACATTAAGTACAGATAGCTTCAGAGAAATATGATTATAATTTGGATTTTAAATGTAAGATTAAGTATACGATTGGATATATGATATATCTACCACAGTCTGTATGATTATCAAATTTGAATGTATAAATACACAGCTAAAGTCTACTTGAACTATTTGTGGTGTGGTGTAGTTTTGTTACATTTTGAAAGCGGCTTACATTTGAAAGCTGTTCGTGTATCACTTGTGATCTGTTTATCTTGTTAGTGGTTTGTTTAGTTAACTTGTATTCTACGTTTACTTTAGTTTTGCATTCCATTGAAATCATTGTTTATAAGATTGTTCGCTTTCCGTTTTTATTAACAAGACTATTTTTATGGTTTTATATTGCCACCACTGCCAAAAGACGTTGTGTTAAAGTTGCACAGTCGCTACTAGCCATGGAGTAGACCAGAAAGAGACCACTGGCCATGCGGAACCGGAGCTGCTGGCGCCGGAAAGAGAGCACTAGAATACGTCCGCACCAGTTACAAGCGCACATTATTAATTGTGAGCAAGGTCGCGTAATGAACATCTGGATAGTCGGATCATCGATCATAAAGGATGCTTATCAAAGGTGGGTAGGCAGAGCAGACAGTACTGATCTAGGATTACAAGCCTTCGGGATCAACATCACCTGGTACTTTAAAGGTGGGATGCGTCTGAAACACTTACATGAATCAATTATATCTCTATTGCTCTTTAATCAACAATCTGAACTTCTGATTATCCATTGTGGGTGTAATGAAATCGGACCCCGCTCAATATTAGATATTTTTAACCATTATCGACGCATAGTAGGCTACCTACAACAGCTTTTACCTGGTACAACCCTGGTTTTCTCTGCAATCCCCCCCCCCCCCCCCCGCGCATAAGCTGGCACTTCATCTATAGCAACAAGTCAGCAAACAAATGTACACATTGTCTGAATTCGTCATTATTCTTAGAGAAAGGAGGCTGCTTTATAAAATACCCTGATATTGTTCAATCGCCTGCCCTTTTCAATCCTGATGACACTGGAGGCTTGTTGTACTGGTATGCCTATTGCCGAACAATTTACCATAAAGATAGACTTATAGATAATCGCAGCTGAGAGGTCATGTTTCCCTTAATCAGAATGAAACTCTGCAAGTTCCAAATAAAAGGATTACCCCAACCAAGGCCACCCTGTAAGAATATGCATCTTGATAATGTTATAAGTTATCGTTTGGTCTACTATCAAATACTGGTAAGTTGTGATACAGGTACACGTTTATTAATTGTTCGTTGATGGTCATACATTCAATTATAGTGTGTCACATAAACAATGAAAGTATGGCATAAAAAAGTCAATAAGGTCAAAAGACCAGAAAAGTGGTAATTTCCTAGATAGATGCACTACTTGTGAAAGCACGACACAAATTTCTCTTCACATTATATGGCATTATCTCAAACACATCTTTTCATTCCACAATTATCGCTTGACAGATGTAATAACAAGATGCGTTTGTGAAACACAATGTCCCCCTATATGACATTAGACTTTGAAGGATGACCTTGACCTTGACCCTTCACCACTCAAAATGTGCAGCTCCATGAGATACACATGCATTTCAAATATAAAATTGCTAGCTTCAATATTGCAGAAGTGACATTACATGAGCAATTTTGAACCATATATTTGACCTTGAAGGATGACCTTGATCTTGACCTTTCACCACTCAAAATGTGCAGCTCCATGAGATACACATGCATGCCAAATATCAAGTTGCTATCTTCAATATTGCAAAAGTATTCATAAAATAAGCGATTTAGGCCACATATATTTGACCTCTGACCTTGAAGGATGACCTTGACCTTTCACCACTCAAAATGTGCAGCTCCATGAGATACACATGCATGCCAAATATCAAGTTGCTATCTTCAATATTGCAAAAGTATTCATAAAATGAGCGATTTTGGCCACATATATTTGACCTCTGACCTTGAAGGATGACCTTGACCTTTCACCACTCAAAATGTGCAGCTCCATGAGATACACATGCATGCCAAATATCAAGTTGCTATATTCAAAATAGCAAAAGTTATTGCAAAATGTTAAAGTTGGCGCAAACCAACCAACCAACAGACCAACCAACCAACAGACCAACCAACAGACCAACAGATAGGGCGTTAGTGGGGGACATAAAAAATGAAAATAAAGTAAAGGACTACAAAAGTCCTTTTAGATATATCAGGATACTGGCGAATCTACAGAATAAAACTCTGCGTGGTCAAAGTCCAAGGGTATCTCCAACCAATGTTTTGAAAATAAAGGGACTACAATAGTCCTTTTAGATATGTCAGGATACTGGCAAATCGACAGAATGAAACTCTGCGAGGTCAAAGCCCAAGGATATCTCCAACCAAGGCCACTGTGTAAGAACATGCTTAACGATAATGTCATAAGTTATCCTTTTGTCTACTTTCAAATACTATTAAGTTGTTGTACAAGATTTCAGGAACATGTTCATTAATTGTTTGTTAATTGTCATACATTCAATTATAGTAAGTCACATAAAGGATTAAAGTATTGCATAAACAAGCAAATAAATACCAAAGACCAGATTTGCGGTTACTTATTAGATAGATGCATTACTCATGAAAGTATGACACACAATTCTTTTCATATTAAATTGGCATTCTGTCAAACATATCTTTCCATTCCACAATTAATGCTCCACAGATGTAAAATGTTTTGAAAATAAAGTAAAAGGACGACAACAGTCCTTTTATATATGTCAGAATACTGAAAAATCCAGAGAATGAAACTTTGCAAGGTCCAAGTCAAAGGATATCTCCAACCAAGATCATGAAAGCGCCCAATAGAAGACTGCTGTACCAGTATTCCTATTGTGGAACAATCAACTTATGGATCATGTGCTGAGAAATCAGGTTTCCCTTGAAAACAGAATGAAACTCTGAAATATGCGAGTAAAAGGATATCTCAAACAAATCTTTTGAAAATAAAGTAAACAACTGGAACGGTCCTTTAAGATATGTCAGGATAATGGAAAATCCACAGATTAAAACTCTGCAATGTCCAAATAAAAGGATTCCCCCAACCAAGGGCACCCTGTAAGAATATGTATCATGATAATGTTATAAGCAGGGATCATATTTTTCCGCAACATCAATCGGTCTGGATTTAAATGGCGCAAACGTATCCGAAAATTTACATCTGAAATCATGACAAATTACGTTATAATAAACCATTCATTATTTGCCATTCATGAAGGTGGTATAATAACATACAAGTTAAATTCCCTTAGGCATGGTTTTATTTTTAAACGGAACATACAAACTTTCTCAATTGATTTTATCATTTGCTTTTTTATTGTTTTTCATCGTTGTCAACTATTATTAATCTGTGTAAGTCTATACCGATGTTTTAAATCGTTATCGACTCGATAATAGCTTACAAACATACCAAGAACCAAACAAATGTATGTGCAGAGGTTGGCTATTGACAATAACAAAACCTAATAATCGTTTTTTACTTTTATCTCGGGTATTATGAAATTTATTACACTTCACAGTGATAACAATACATTACAATATTATATTGTTTTGTCTCTGGCAATTAACATTAAACTTTAATTTAAAGACCGATTATAAACTGCGCAGACACCTTAGCAAACAAAACAAAGAAACCGCTATAACAATGATAACTATCAATAGACACACAATATCACTGATAATCGATCGATATGATATGTGCATCACAGGCCTTAAATCTCTCATATTGTTTTGCGATTTTTACAGTTTGCACATTTTCGACCACCCTTATTAATTTCTGACGCGTCTTTAATCCGCTGTTCACTAAATTTTTATTATTGGTCTGACGTGCAATAAACCCGTCCTGACCAGTTTAGAGACTGCAGCGATTGGTTTATCACACCTAATCGAGATAAGAATGTAATTAGGGTGTGTTAGCATTTGCACTGTGTACGTACCTCGCAATTGATCTCATGACATGGGAATTTTAGCAAACAGAATCAGACTGACTGTTTGGGATTTTCAAGCAGTCTTTCATGACCTCAATCGGTCTAGGACCGACAAAACCGAAAAAAAATATGATTCTGGTTATAAGTTATTGTTTGGTCTACTATCAAATACTGGTAAGTTGTTATACAAGATTTAAATTACATGTATATTGTTTGTTGATTGTCATACATTCAATTGAAGTGTTTCACATAAAGGATACAAGTTGGGCATTGACAATTTACTCGTTCTGTGTTCAACCTCCACCCATGACTTGGTTTAAAAAAAAAATCTCTTCAAAAGAATAGGAATTCCCCAGTATGGACACATGGCAAAACTGACTTAGTCTACACTGTAGACTGATTCTTTTAAATAAAGTGAAATATTTGGAAGATTAATTTGACGTCCAAACTGATTTGAAAGGCAACAAGTGCACATATGGATGATTAATTTGAAGCAACATCAGGAGAATATAAACTAGCATTAATATCTGCCACGAGATGTCCGCCTGAAAGAGGAAAACCTGTGTGTACAACCAAGGCAGACATCATGAAAGGAACTTACATTCACTACAAACATGGCAACAACACAAAATTAGGGTTTTTCAACACTTCTATCAACCAATGAACTTCATTTAAATAATTGTTCAATCCCAAGACGAGAAGCTTCTGTTGTTATATTTTTGTATTATCATTATGGCATTAAAAAAGCAAACCAATGCCAAAGAAATTAATTGCTGGTACTTCTTTCATGAATGTACAACTCATGAAAGGATTTCAAACATTTGTTTTCACATTATATGGAATTCTGCAATTAAAGCTTATTAAAACTAGTTTTAAAACAAGAGCACCGCCTTGCGGGTGCAGACCGCTCATCTATTTTCTTTTTAAAGGTGAAGGGACTCTCATTTCAATCACAAAGGAGGGAGGAGTGGAGTGAAGAGGGGTGTATAGTGTGGGGTTGTGGACATTTATTACATTATCTTCCAAAAAGCGAAAAAAAAAAAAAAAAAAAAAAAAAATCGGGGGGGGGGGGGGGGGGGGTATAGTGTGAGGGTGTGGTGATAATTTGTGAGATGATCTTAAAAAAAAAAAAAAAAAAAAAAAAAAAAAAAATCAAAAAAAAAAATTTGGGGGGGGGGGGTGGGGGGGTGGGGTGGGGGTATAGTGTGAGGGTGTGGTGGTCATTTGTGAGATGATCTTATAAAAAAAAAAAAAAAAAAAAAATTAGGGGGGGGGGGGGAGGGGGGGGAGGGGGGGGAGGGCACGGGGGATGGTTTGGGTGAAGTCTATTGTGGTATGTCAGGTAAGAGTAGTTTCATCAAAGTATCAATCAAATCTAATCATAAATAAAGAAGTTATGGCAATTTTAGCAAAATTTAATAATTTGACCTTGAGAGTCAAGGTCATTCAAAGGTCAAAGTAAAATTCAAGTTGCCAGGTACAGTAACCTCATGATAGCATGTAAGTATTTGAAGTTTGAAAGCAATAGCCTTGATACTTCGAGTGGATCGAAACACAAAATTTAACCATATATTAAAAGTTACTAAGTCAAAAAAGGGCCATAATTCCGTAACAATGACAACCAGAGTTATGCAACTTGTCCTTTTACTGTACCCTTATGATAGTTTGTGAGTGTTCCAAGTATGAAAGCAATATCTATGATACTTTAGGGGTAAAGTGACCAAAACATAAATCTTAACCAAATTTTCAATTTTCTAAGTATAAAGGGCCCATAATTCCGTCCAAATGCCAGTCAGAGTTACATAACTTTGCCTGCACCGTCCCCTTATGATAGTTCATAAATCTTGCAAGTATGAAAGCAATAGCTTTGATACTGTAGGAATAAAGTGGACCTAAACACAAAACTTAATCAAATTTTCAATTTTCTAAGTATAAAAAGGGCACATAATTCTGTCAAAATGCCAGTCAGAGTTACATTACTTTGCCTGCACAGTCCCCTTATGATAGTTAGTAAGTGTTGCAAGTATGAAAGCAATAGCTTTGATGCTTAAGGAATAAAATGGACCTAAACACAAAACTTAACCAAAATTGTCAATTTTCTAAGTATAAAAAGGGCACATAATTCTGTCAAAATGCATGCCAGAGTTATCTAACTTTGCCTGCCCAGTCCCCTCATGATAGTAAGTAAGTGTACCAAGTTTGAATGCAATAGCATTGATACTTACTGAGAAAAGTGGAACTAAACGCAAAACTTAACCAAAATTTGCAATTTTTTAAGTACAAAAAGGGCACATAATTCTGTCAAAATGCACGCCAGAGTTATCTAACTTTGCCTGCCTAGTCCCCTCATGATAGTAAGTAAGTGTACCAAGTTTGAATGCAATAGCATTGATACTTTCTGAGAAAAGTGGACCTAAACGCAAAACTTAACCGGACGCCGACGCCAACGCCAACGCCAACGCCAACGCCAACGCCGACGCCAAGGTGATGACAATAGCTCATAATTTTTTTTCAAAAAATAGATGAGCTAAAAACACTAGTTTATACGACAAACGGGACGACTTTAACTTTGAAATTGTGAATTTTCCATTCCTAGATGGTAACATCCCTAAAGGTCCATCCTATGGTATTTACATTTCGCAGTTAGTACGTTATGCCAGAGCATGTTCATGTATTAAAGATTTTAATGATTGTAATCTTAATATATTAACGAAGAAATTGCTAAAACAAGGTTTTTTGCACCTAGTGACCCAAAAATGGGTGTGGCATGTAGAACTCATCAAGGTGCAACTACATATGAAGTTTCAAAGTTGTAGGTGGAAGCACTTTGATTTTAGAGACTATGTTAAAGTTTGATATTAGAGGTCACAGTGACCTTGACCTTTGACCTGGTGACCGAAAAATGGGTGTGGCGTGTAGAACTCATCAAGATGCATCTACATATGAAGTTTCAAAGTTGTAGGTGGAAGCACTTTGATTTTAGAGCCAATGTTAAGGTTTTAGCACGATGCCTATGGCGGACGTCGGACAGCGGACGAGCTGGCTATGACAATAGTTCAGGTTTTCTCCGAAAACAGCCTCGCTAAAAACACGTGTTTGTTTGTTTTCGATTCACTATATCTTTCTTCTCTTAAAATTTGGAATCTTTAAAGTGATATTTAGGCATTTTTCACTGTTGAACATAATTGTGTCTTTGTGTCGTTTGAACAAATCTGCATGAAAACTACATTTAGACTCACATCGCACATCGAATCATGAATTTCACAGGCATCTGTCTATAATACATTTTAATATGTGTAAATAAATAAATAAAAAAAATAATGCGACACATGACTATAAAAACAGGACGGAATGCCAAAAAGTTTACCTCAATTTTTGCAATTTCATCAATATCATAAACACCGCGGGCGCCAGTCTAAAGCACATGGCATAACTCAGCGTGAAGTTGTTTCCTTTGGATGCAGGTTTTTACAAGACAATGGTTCTATTGTGCATTTGCACTGGAGAATCGTTAACTCATATCTGTATACACCCCTGAAGAAGTCAAACGACCAACTTTCACAGTTGTAATCTACATGCATAGGTAATTGGGTTTATAGCGTTCAATTTTTATTTTATTTTCTCTCTGACAAGCGTTTCTTGTTTGATTTTTTTTTTTGCAATCCCATAAACAACAAAGCAACGAAATATGGAACTTTTACACCCATTATTGCTGCTTCTTCCTGTATTTGTGTGATGATGATCTGAATTAATAACTTTATGATGCTATATTCCTAAATCTTTTTCTATAAAGAAGGAATGTAGTTGATACTTGTTTGTAGTTTCATTTCATCGTTCCTCAAAAAGTTGTAGCTCTGTTGCTCTGGTCTCTTTCCTACCATTGAGAAATAAAATGGTCATTTAATTGAATGCGTTTTAATTCCCTTTTATTATTGTTTAATTTGAGTTACAATGCTATGAGGTTAAATTTTATTTACACTTAAATGTATCATGAATATTGCTGGGCGAAGTGTGAGGTTGAGCGCTCTAAAACCGGTTTAAACCCCCAATGCTTTGCATTGACTGTTCCAAGGCTATGACCCCAGCTTTATTCATTTATGTGTAATGTATGTTGTTTTGTATTGTGCTGTTTTGTGAATTTTGGCAATTTGTCATTTGCCTTGCCTTAAATAAAGGACCAACTAATTGTGTATAATGAGAATTCAATACTGCTCCAGCAGCTGGAGTTTCACTTCTTTATATTTGCAGATGTAAAAAATATATTGAAAATACATTAAAGGACGACAACAGTCCTTACAGATATGTCCGGATAATGGAAGAGGGACTTTGTATGTTGTCAACTAAACATGATCATACAATGGTTGTTACAACAAAAACTGACCATAATGGTGATACAGGTGTATTCTTGACTACAACAAGCACAATGGATGAGTGGACCGTTCTGACCAGCTCGGGAAATACTACAGCTTCTTGAGGAAAACAAAAAGATGGTGGCTGAAGCTGTTGTTTCACATGGTCAACCTTGCAGTCACAAATGCCTACATCTTGTACATAAAGCAACATAAAGGAAGACCACTGAAGCATTACAAGTTTCAACTTGAGCTGGCAAAGGCAGTTGATAGCTAGCCATGAGATGGTGAAGGTGCCACGTGGACATCCATCCATCGTGATAAGGAGAAGCACCTCACAGAACGCCATTTCCCTGACATCATCCCAGCAAAAGAGGATGCAAAGGTTAAAAACCCCACAAAAAATGCATTGTTTGCAACCAAAACACTGGGAAGCGTCATGCTCCAGTGGAATCCAGAAAACGTCACGAAACGAGGTACTAGTGCAAAGAGTGTGAGAAACCTTTGTTTGTGGTACCTTGCTTTGAAAGATATCATATTCTGGTAAACTACCACTTACATGAAAATGAAAGTGATTAATTAATGTTACCATGTGAACTTTTAGTGTAGTGTAACCTGAATTGAACCGAATATATGTAGAGTTGTAAGAATAGCATTTTCCGCGGAAGTTTGTTAGCTTGTAGAGAGAAGAATGTAGTCTTTTTATTTTAGAATTGCATCTTGAAATATCCATGTCATCAATTGACATAGAACTGGTTTATACTTTGAATTAGGGACATGGATATCTAAGGTATGTTGTCAGATTGTTAGTCATGTTTCTTATGTTGGAAACTTGGGCTTATTTGCTATTTGATTTTATGCAGGTGTTGACTTGAAACTAAGCGCCGTTCTTATATCTTAAAATATTAATGTAAAACAGGCTGTCACAATACTAATTATTGTATACACTTTTCACATACTAACAACATCATATTGTTACAGCAGTCACTGCACAGGAGAGAATTATGTTCTGTATTATTGTTAAAAAGGTATTTTAATATTGTATAGATGTTTTTCTTGACCTTTTTGAAAACCATTCTTTTATGCTAAAATAAATGTCAGTATATTAAAACAATCATAATGACCTTCAATCATCAATTTTAGCATAAAAGTTACATTTTGCCTGATTTCAACACTACTCTGATGTTCTACAGGACACGGCAACTAACAATCAACAACTTCCTCTTCCTTTCCCATTGGGACGTCCAGGCTTGCATACTCAACCGGCCATGCCACTCCTGAACGATAACAGTGACTCCTGAGGTTCATCGAGGAGGACCATGACCTGACTTTTAATCAGGCTATTCTTTTCCATGGGGCTGACCTTCTTCCAGGTACGAGTATGGTGTATGCAGAACCCATCAGTACCCCAATTATTAGTCAGATAAAAGTCTGGCTGCAAAGACATTTGGGAGAACAAATTCGTGGACATGGCCCTACTCCTACCATCTGCAATGTCTGCCCAGGCCACACAGTATACACTACAAATGGACCGGAACTCTCAAATATCTATAACGCCAAAATCAAACACTAAGAAGATCATCAGCAACTTTAAAGTTTCCAGCAGAGACTCAATCTCTGCTGAAATACGCAGAGATAGTTAGAGACCTTGCCACCTGTCATCCAGGTTTAGCATTCACATACTATGACAATCATTTCCGCATCCTGCAGAAAACTATTCCTCTCCCATGGGATCAACTGCATACAGAGTTTTGGCTTATGACTAGCACGTTGTTTCCCTCCATCCTCTCTTTTCGTCCTCAAAAAAACACCCAAAGACCATTGTTACACTTCAAAAATTCTTGGACAAAACATGCTTCCATTTCAACAGACGCTCCCTCTGCCATGTTCCCTCTGGTTCCCATTGTGGCGTGTTTTACCGCCCCTTATGCCATTCTAGAAAATGTTTTCTATTTTTTATCTACTTCATGGCAATTTAAAATAAATGCCCTTTTTCAATCAATCATTGTCTTTGTTATTTCCTTCATGTCATACGAGTCCGTCCGGTCAATGACCTTTTCTTTACCACCAAGGACAATACAAAAAATAATATTTTACCACCAAGGACAATACAAAAAATAATATTTTCTGCACACATATAAACATTTATGTGATTGTTTGCCTTCTCTATGTCTAATTATAGATATTAGATCACATGAGCTCTCTGGCCAATAATAATCTTTCCCAGCCACGCTATGTTATTAACCAATCGGTTTAAGGTATAAGATCGCGTGAGCACTTTGGCCAAACAAAATCGATCTTGGCCATTATGCCCTTGGATTTCACTTGCAGCTGCTATTATAATTTATAGATTATTTTCAACACCAACCTCCACCCCATCTCCGCCTAGAGTGGAATTGTTTGTTTTTTATGTGTATTTTCTATGTAGTATTTTCATTTTGACTCATTATTATACCATTGATAAGGTTTTTTCTTTTGTTAAATATGTTTTATAAGATGTTCTTTTGCTAAATGTGCGTTTATAAATATGCCATTCTAGAAAATGTTTTCAATTTTTTATCTACTTAATGGCATTTTAAAATAAATGCCCTTTATCAATCAATCATTGTCTTTGTTATTTCTTTCATGTCATACGAGTCTGTCCGGTCTATTACCTTTTTTTTACCACCAAGAACAATACATGAAGAACCTTTGCTTCATATGTTAGACATATTATGTTACAAAGAACATTCCTTCAAATGCTGCACGCCCTTGCTCAGATTGTTAAACCATGAATGGAACTCTCCAGATCAACAATCTGGTAAGATCTTCGAGTGCACCAAAGGTACATTTCACTATATAAAAAATGTTACATATGAAAGATATGTTTTCATTACATCCAATCAGTTACAAAACAAAGGTGTACACATGTAAATAACCAGACTCACCAATGTGCATATGGCACTCTACAAAGTCAAATGCTTTGTAAAAGAATAGTGTTAGGCATCAGAAACAGTGGAGCAAGGTCATGAATGCTTTGTGAACCATAATTGACACTTGAGAAAGTGGTAGACATGTGAAGAGTGAGCGAGATAGCAGAAAAAATCGTCTCTTAAACGACAAGGAATTCCAGACAATGGACATAGGCTGGCAAAACTGACTAAGTGTACAATGTAGACTGATTCTTTTTTAAAAAGTGAAATATTCGAAAGATTAATTTGAAGGCCAAACTGACAGGAACAGCAACAAGTGGAATATAATCTAGCATTGACAACTGCCGCAAGACGTCTGCCTGAAAGAGGAATAAGTATGTGTACAACCAAGGCAGACATCATGAAAGGAACTTACATTCACAACAAACATGACAACATCACAAAATTAGGGTTTTTTCAACACTTTTATCAATCAATGAACCTCATTTAAATAATTGTTCAATCCCATGCCGTGAAGCTCCTGTTGTTATACTTTTGTATTATGGCATAAAAAAGCAAATACATGCCAAAGAGATGGGTACTTCTTTGATGAATGTACAACTCTGGAAAGGACTACAAACATTTGTTTTCACATTATATGGTATTGCACAATTAAAGCTTGGCATATGCAAAACATATTTTAAAAATAAAGTAAAGGACGA
Organism: Dreissena polymorpha; assembly: GCF_020536995.1. Lineage (NCBI taxonomy): Eukaryota > Metazoa > Mollusca > Bivalvia > Myida > Dreissenidae > Dreissena > Dreissena polymorpha. The sequence goes on along the minus strand of NC_068355.1, from coordinate 133,713,176 downwards.
CAACAGTCCTTACAGACATGTCCGGATAATTGAAAATTCACACAACGAAAGTTTGCGAGCTAAAGGTCAATGGATTCCCAAGGCCACCCTGTAAGAATATACATGGTGATAATGTAATAAGTTATTGTCTGGTCTACCATCAAATACTGGTAAGTGGTTATACAAGATTTCAGGAACATGTATATTGTTTGTTGATTGTCATACATTCAATTGTAGTGTGTCACATAAAGGATACAAGTTGGGCATGGACAAACTCGTTCTGTGTTCAACCTCCACCCATGACGTGGTTTTCAGAAAAATCTCTTAAAACGACTAGGAAATCTGAATATGGACACAGGCTGGCAAAACTGACTTAGTCTACACAGTAGACTGATTCTTTTAAATAAAGTGAAATACTTGGAAGATTAATTTGACGCCCTAACTGACTAGAAGAGCAACAAGTACACATTTGGATGATTAATTTGAAGCCACAAGTGGAATATAAACTAGCATTGACAACTGCTGCAAGACGTCTGCCTGACAGAGGAATACCTGTGTGTGAAACCAAGGCAGACATCATGAAAGGAACTTAGAAAAAATAAAACATTCATAAGAAACATGGCCACAACACAAAATCAGGTTTTCAACACTTCTATAAATCAATTAACTTCATTTAAATAATTGTTCAATCACAAGACGCGTAGCTCCTGTTATAATACTTTTGTATTATGGAATTAAAACAAGCAAATAAAGGCCAAAGACCAAAATTGTGGTTACATCTTAGATTGATGCACTACTCATGAAAGGACTACAAACATTTCTTTTCACATTATATGGCATTCTGTCAAATATATCTTTTATTCCGCATTTAAAGCTTTGCAAATATAAACAAGAGGGCCAAGATGGCCCTAGTTCGCTCACCTGAGAGAAGTCGGTTCATTCAATCTTTACCAAATTTCAAACTTGACCTAGATATTGTGAAGACAAACATCCTGGTCAAGTTTCATCATTATTTCATCTGCAAGTCATGATTAATGTACCTATGAAGTTTCATGATCCTAGGCGTATGAAGTTTCATGATCCTAGGCGTAAGCATTCTTGAGTTATCATCCGGAAACCATTTTTCTAAGTTGAGTCACCTTGACCGCCATTGTGTGAATACATTTTTTGGCACTGTGACCTTGACCTTTGATCTAGTGACCTGATAATCAATAGGGGTCATCTGCGAGTCATGATCAATATACCTATGAAGTTTCATGAACCTAGGCATAAGCGTTCTTGAGTTGTCATCCAGAAACCATTTTACTATTTCAGGTCACCGTAACCTTGACCTTTGACCTAGTGACCTGAAAATCAATAGGGGTCATCTGCGAGTCATGATGATTGTACCTATGAAGTGTCATGATCCTAGGCATAAGCGGTCTTGAGTTATCATCCAGAAACCATTTTACTATTTCAGGTCACCGTGACCTTGACCTTTGACCTAGTGACCTGAAAATCAATAGGTGTCATCTTCGAGTCATGATCAATGTACCTATGAAGTGTCATGATCCTTGGCATAAGCGTTCTTGAGTTATCATCCGGAAACCATTTTACTGCTTTGGGTCACCTTGACCTTGACCTTTGACCTAGTGACCTCAAAATCAATAGGGGTTATCTGCGAGACATGATCAATGTATCTATGAAGTTTCATGATCCTAGGCATAAGCGTTCTTGAGTTATCATCCGGAAACCATTTTACTGCTTTGGGTCACCGTGACCTTGACCTTTGACCTAGTGACCTGAAAATCAATAGGGGTCATCTGCGAGTCATGATCAATGTATCTATGAAGTTTCATGATCCTAGGCATAAGTGTTCTTTAGTCATCATCCAGAAACCATTTTACTATTTCGGTCATCGTGACCTTGACCTTTGACCTAGTGACCTGAAAATCAATAGGGGTCATCTGCGAGTCATGATCAATGTACCTATGAAGTTTCATGATCCTAGGCATAAGGGTTCTTGAGTTATCATCTGGAAACCATTTTACTACTTCGGGTCGTCGTGACGTTGACCTTTCATCTAAAGACCTGAAAATCAATAGGGATCATCTGTGAGTCATGATCAATGTACCTATGAAGTTTCATGATCCTTGGCATAAGCGCTCTTGAGTTATCATCCGGAAACCATCTGGTGGACGGACGGACCGACATGAGCAAAACAATACACCCCCTCTTCTTCGAAAGGGGGGTGGGGGGCATAATGAGAAAACTGCCCCCCTCCCAGCAGCCATGTTATTCAACTAACCGGAACCATTTTTGAACTCAACTCTCGTAACAAGGAAACAAATGTTCTGAGCATATTTCATGAAAATTGGGCCAAAAATGTGACTTCTACTGTGTTCACATGTTTTCACTATATACATATAGAGAAAAATGCCCCGCCCACTGGCGGCCATGTTTTTTCACCGATCCCAGCCATTTTCGAACTCGTTCTAGATATCAATAAAACCAATGTTTTTACCAACTTTCATGATGATTGGGCGAAAATTGTGACTTCTAGAGTGTTTACAAGGTTTCTCTTTAGCCAAATAGGGAAAACTGTCACTATATTCATATAGAGAAAAATGCCCCGCTCACTGGAGGCCATGTTTTTTCACCGATCTCTACCATTTTCGAACTCGTCTGAGACATCAATTGAACCAATGTTTTGACCAACTTTCATGATGAATTGGCGAAAATTGTGACTTCTAGAGTGTTTGGAAGGTTTCTTTATAGCCAAATAAGGAAAACTGCCCCGCCCAATGGCGGCCATGTTTTTCAACGGATCAGAACCACTTTTGAACTCAACAAAGATATCATAAAGACAAACATTTTAACAAAGTTACATGAAGATTGGGCATGAAATGTGACTTTAACAGTGTTTACAAGGTTTTTCTTTTTTTTGACCTAGTGACCTAGTTTTTGACCCGGCACAACCCAGTTTCGAACTCCGCCGAGATTTCATTGGGACAAAGCTTCTGACCAAGTTTCATGAAGATGGGACAAGAAATGTGGCCTCTAGAGTGTTTACGAGCAAATGTTAACGGACGGACGGACATACGATGGACAAAGACCGGTCACAAAAGCTCACCTGAGCAATCAGGTGAGCTAAAAAAGTATTGAAAATAAAGTAAAGGACGCCAACTGTCCTTACAGATAAGTCCGGATAATGGAAAAGTCCAAGGATTCCCCAACCAAGGCCACCCTGTAAGAATATACATGGTGGAAATGTCGTAAGTTCTCGTTTGGTCTACTTTCAAATACTGGTAAGTTGTTATACAAGATTTCAGGCACATGTATATTGTTTGTTAATTGTCATACATTCAATTATAGTGTGTCACATTTAGGATACAAGTTGGGCATGGACAAACTTGTT